>NW_009211439.1:0-2419 GCF_000690835.1 Fulmarus glacialis | reverse complement strand
AGGAATGCAATCCATGTGCCATGATGGTCCATACAGTTAAATTGCTGTCCCGGTGTGTTGTATGGTACCGATTTGAGCCAGCTAGCGCTCTCCCTAAAAATTCCTCATCATGATTTAGGGCTTAATGGCAGAGAGGCACTAAGTAGGATATTTGGCCAGAGCCATTCTGTTTTGGAACACAGAGAATTTGACTATACGAATGCAAAACATACCATAACATAATTTATTGTTTCTAATTCCCAAAGGCTTTGTTTGGAAATTATAAAAAATGATTTTTGGCAATGATGAAAACACTTGAAACTCTTTTTCAAATATCCTCAGAAAAAAATAATAATACTAAGTCAAGGCCTTTTCCTAGCTATGGATGTGTTAGGCGTTGAAAGAGTACCTCTGAGATAAAGGAATGAATTTTTTTTTTTTTTCTACCTTCATCTTATTGAATTAAAAGAATGGGTTTTGAAAACCTATTCTGAACTTCTTGCTTTTTCAACATATCCACCTGTAAGTCTAGATGTCATGAGCCGTGTGTTTAGTGCTTGCTGTGCTTCATTTGTATAAGGAAAAACTCCTAATTTCTGTTTGGCTAAGCACTCCCACCGTGACACTTCGATCTATTTACCTCGCATAAATGTAGGTATTTCTTTCCATTCTGGAAAGAAAGTATTGCTCTTTGTGAATGTGGTGAGTAACTGGAAAGCATGTAGTCTGTGCTGATAGGCATACTCATCTTATCACCTTACAGATATAATAAACTGGGTCCTTCATTGCTTTCTAGTGCTTTCTTGCTTTCACTCTGATCTGATTGCAAAAAGAATGCTTAAGATAGGGCAATGTGAAAAGTATCATGGTGTTTGCTGCTTTCCCTCTTTCATCATGTCTTCCTTTCTCTGCAAATATTTACAGAAGCTTGATCTGAAGAATATCTCAAGGCAGCAGTTGACATGGAAATTGAATTGTGATGATGCAGGCAAAAATACAGCAGACGATATTTTTAAATTTAGTCTGCAGACTGGATTCCTTGATCCAGGACAAAAAATCAGTATTGCTGTATTCTTCTGCGCTTGTAAGTAATTTTCTGAATTCTTCTACGGATAGTTTGGCCAATGTACCATTTTCATAGATTTGTTTAAATGACTTGTTATAATGAATCATAACTAGCGCTTGTTTTGATTAATTTCCAGTTAGCATGACTAACGAACTAAAATGCCAAAAGAAAGGTTTGTTGTGGTTTTGAGAAAAAAAGACAGCTGCGGACTTAACACAAAGCATGGAATCACTTGATAGCATTATTTGAAAAGTCTGGTTTGTGCATATAAAGCATCAAAGGCTGGGATAGCTGAATCGTTTTCAATACTGCTCCTTCATGCACATTTAGGTTGACTGACTTAGATACTAAAGCTTTCCAAGAGTACTTGGAATGTGTGTGAACTTTTTTTCTAAATAGCTATAATATAGATAAGAATGGAAATTTCCTGCCTGAATGAGACATAAAATCTCTTAGCTATGGTATTTTCTGAGTAGTCTGCTAGGCAACCAGACCCTAAGTAAAAAACGTAAAATAGGTTTCTAACAAAACTTGGGAGCATGCAGGAAGATGGTAATCAACCACATACACCAGAAGAGGAATAGCAGAAAATTAATATTAGGATTCTAGCTTGTTCCCAGTCAAGTGTTTAAGGTAGAGACTAATGTAACACTGTATTTGAGTTGATAAAGACCACCAGTGTATGCAGCTGATGCCTACAGAACTCAAAGTCATTTTGACAGTTTTGAGTGGCCTACTTTTGGGGCTCCGGGATTCTCAAGGGGAAGAAAACTTGTTTTGTCGTTTGGATCTGATCCTGAGTCAGCAAGTGAGCATCCCTGTCCTAAAGAAAGATGTTGCTGCTATTCTTTATGATAGGATAGAAATATATAACCTCAGTTAAGCACTGGGAACAATTTAATATAATTATAAATAAATAAAAAAAAAATTACAGGTATAAGAGTCTTGCCATGATTCTGTATGATAAATTGAGAAGACTGTATTAAATGTTGCTCTGCAAACATGTAAGTGAGCATCCCTGTCCTAAAGAAAGATGTTGCTGCTATTCTTTATGATAGGATAGAAATATATAACCTCAGTTAAGCACTGGGAACAATTTAATATAATTATAAATAAATAAAAAAAAAATTACAGGTATAAGAGTCTTGCCATGATTCTGTATGATAAATTGAGAAGACTGTATTAAATGTTGCTCTGCAAACATGTCATGAATATGCAAGTATTTAATTTAATATAATTATAAATAAATAAAAAAAAAATTACAGGTATAAGAGTCTTGCCATGATTCTGTATGATAAATTGAGAAGATTAAATGTTATGTTGCTCTGCAAACATGTCATGAATATGCAAGAGCAGTATTTAATTGCATGTGCT
>NW_009211438.1:6318-7211 GCF_000690835.1 Fulmarus glacialis | reverse complement strand
GGGGCAGAACTCGCCCGGAAAACTTGGTGCGGCAGTCGAAATCGAGTCCGAGCTGGGCAGCGAGGCAGTGCGCGCTGGGGGAGGGCAGAGGGCCTCTTCGGAAACGTGGCCTGTGAGCTGCAGTGCGTTACCTCCTTTCTGGCAGTTCGCGCGGTCATTGCGTGTGGGTCGATTGTTAGAGACGCGTGTGGAACAGGAACTGTAGAGACACCTAAGAAACAGGAAGGCAGTTCCTTTCACCTCACGTGCTGTGTTGGCGACCTCTCTTACAGGCAAAGTGCTTTTCTCTGTGCTTGCTTTTGGAAACAGCTGAATTTCTTGGGGGCTGTTATTCTGCCACAGCTCTCCAGAGAAAGTAAATGCTTGGGACAAAATAACAGCAAATTTGCTTTTAAAAAGACCCTTTATTGAGTAGAGCTTGGTGCTTCTCCTAAAGCTAATGAACCTGTAAGTTTTGTGAGAGTGGCTATCCATATCAGAATGGGGAAAATTATGATGCTAAACTTGATGCATACTTTGGCTTTCTGTATGGCTTAGCATCTTTTAAATCCTTCTGAAGTCTCTTTCAGAGCATTCCAGTAATATGTGGAGAAAATCTGTTAATATTCCTGCTTGAAAAATATGCTGTTTAAAGAGGGAGCAGCAGATCTAGGATGTCAAGCAAATAGGTGCCGTGCTAAGACTCTCGGCCTGGCATGTGGGTACCATTTGATTTCTTTCTGTTGCAATACTAAGCAATAGTATTCCTATGTGTAGTATCCCATCTTCCTATGGGATGGCAAAACAAGTCTGCCAAGCAGTGGAAGTGCTTAGGAACCACTTATGAATTAGGAAGTGGCATCCTAATTTTGTTTTTAACTTAGGTACTAGCTTAAAACCAATTTGGCTTTGCA
>NW_009211438.1:0-6288 GCF_000690835.1 Fulmarus glacialis | reverse complement strand
AGAGCGTCTAAGTATTTATGAAAGCAGACATCTTCTATAGCCATGTGTGTGCCCCTGTGGGGAGGGGGGAGTGGTTATGTTTGGGAACTTCTGAGTATTCATAGAATCATAGAATCATTAAAGTTAGAAAAGACCTCTAAGATCATCAAGTCCAACCGTTAACCCAACACCACCATGCGCACTAAACCATGTCCCTAAGCGCCTCATCTACACGTCTTTTAAATACTTCCAGGGATGGTGACTCTCCCTCTCCCCGGGGCAGCCTGTTCCAAGGCCTGACCACTCTTTCAGTGAAGAAGTTTTTCCTGATGTCCAGTCTAAACCTCCCTTGGCGCAACTTGAGGCCATTTCCTCTCGTCCTATCGCTTGTTACTTGGGAGAAGAGACCGACCCCCACCTCGCTACAACGTCCTTTCAGGTAGTTGTAGAGCGCGATGAGGTCTCCCCTCAGCCTCCTCTTCTCGAGGCTAAACAGCCCCAGTTCCCTCAGCCGCTCCTCATAAGACTTGTGCTCCAGGCCCTTCACCAGCTTCGTTGCCCTTCTCTGGACACGCTCCAGCACCTCAATGTCCTTCTTGTAGTGAGGGGCCCAAAACTGAACACAGTATTCGAGGTGCGGCCTGTGCTCCCCAGATATGGACTTGGTATGTGTATGGCTGGTTTTATTTAAGCTGTCAGGGTACTGCTGCTTGTGCCTCACCTCTCTGACACTCTGTTGGCTGCTAGAGCCCCCATCCATAAAGATTATCAGTGTCACCTACTCTGATGATAGCCATTTCGTTTTGTAACTGTAGGTGTTCGATGGAGGTTTGCTTTTAGGCTGAAAGTTAAGGAAGTGCTGATGTTGTCCTGCAGTTCAAAGATGTAGTTTACAGTTCAAAGATGTAGTTTAAGTGGAAGTAATAGTTTATGAAGGGAGAGTCTCAAAATAGTTAGAATTTCAATTTTGCTGATGAAAGCCAATACTAGGGTTGCGTGTGGAATATGTAAAAATTGTCCAGGCTGTTTTGTGTTCTGTGCTAGGATAGCCAAAGACTGTGGTTAGGGGATCAACAAAACTTCTGTCTAGCTGTTACTGGGTGGGATGCTCTGTTCCCTATTCTTTACATCAAAGAATATTTGATGTAAATACAGCAGACCTATTCTTTAAATCAAAGTTTATAGGTGAAAATCTTGTTAAACAGAAAAATGTTCTATAAATGTGGCAGGCAACTTGTATGCCTTCTGACTGTTGGTACATGTTTTAAAAACTTAGAGTTGCATGAACTTCTTGCAATTGTTGAATATTTTCTATTTGCAGTGTTGGTAGCCTTATATGAAGAGCCAGAGAAACCAAATAGTGCACTGGAGTATCCTTTTCCTCTTCTGTGAATTGTTTGTAGTGACTTCGCATGAAACAGCAGTACTGCTTCTGACTCGTAGATGAACTGGAGAGGCTCGTTTAGAAGACTTTGAGAACGTGGCTTTTATGGATGCATTTTAGCTAATAATTGCATTCTTACAAGCTAACAGAAAGTCTGACAGGATGCAAGAGAACTGTGTGTATCAGTATGCCAGCAATTATGAAGCTAAGTTATAGGCTGTTACAGAATGTCATAGACCTGCAGCGTTAGATTTGAGTACTTAGTAACTGTGGCTTCTGAAGAGGAGGGTGTAGTAAAACATGAGAATTTGTCCTGTGTGTACTGATGTCTTGTGGGGTTTTTTTGTTTGTTTTTTTTTTAAGGAATATACCAACGAACTTGAAAAGCTTTCTTATTTTTGTAGCTTCATCCTGTAGGATGAAAAGCACTGTAAGTAATCTTAAGCAGTTTAATGCAATTTCGGTCATGTGTATTGCAGCACTAACTTCATCATAAGTGTTGAAACTAAAATGCAGTTATGCTATCTAACTGAAGAAATACTTAACATCTAAATATCAGCTTTCTGAAACATCATCTGGGAGCTTCAGCTCCTGAGAATCCAGAAATAGAGGCACTTCGCTTGGAAGTGGCAGAGATGAAAGAAAAATACGAAGCTGTGTTGGAAGAAAATAAAAAACTGAAAACCAAGGTAAAAGTCTACTTAGTGTTCCTCAGTAGTTCCATATTACACAACAAGAATAATACTTCAATACTTAGAATACAGGTAACTTTCTTCCATTAGAGTAACTCATAAATGTTGTTGCATTGTTTAGCCTCATGGCTGAGGAATGCTGATAGAATTAATCGTAGTAAAGATTTTTTTTTTTTGATGGGACACTTCTTATATTCTATTACATAGAATAGTATTGCAAAACTAGGGATTTCATTTATTTAGTGAAAGTATATGTTATCGAGGCTAATCTCATGTCTTCATTCAGTCTGTCTGGATGTGTTTAAGTTGTCTGATATTATGTAGCTCATGCTTCCACAAGAGTTTTGAAAGAGGAAAAAAGCTAATGTATCTATTATAAAGGCTTTCAAAAGGCAAACTGGAGGAGGAATATTATATATTTGTTTTTGTGACCTGGCACAGACTTGCATGCCGGGATGTTACCAGTGGAGGCACTCATATCCACGTGGAACAGTAATTTGCACTTTTCAGCTAAAATGACCCTGGTATTCCTCTATCTGCAACAACAGTGGATCTGAAGTGCTAGCTAAGGTGGAGCCATTCTTTAATGGGTCTACAGTCTGTCTGAAACAGCTCTGAGATATGAACAGCTTCCCCTTAAAGGAGGGCACTGAGTGTAAACCTAACAACACTGAAGAAGGAAACCTTTGAGAACCTTAATAAGCTAGTAGCTTATGCGCCGCTACAGGTTTCCTTGCATTTGTTGGAAGAGGATGGCTGCTGTTATATGTGAACATCCCTATGGTTTTTTTACTGGGAGGCAACCACCCCACCTTAGTTCTGGGAGAAGGGATTCTTGAGCATTACCCCTTTGCATTTCTCGTCTGGAGTGCCCTCTTGCTGTCCTGTTAATTCTCCTCCTTCTCTGTTACCCACTGTGCATCCTTACAGCTACATTTGTTATTTCTTACTAGGAAATATGGCAAAGAGCAGAATTTTAGGGGGAGTAGCAATAGACCAGCAGTTCACTCGGCGTAGCCGACTTAAAAATGCAACCGATAGTAAGTAGACACATGCAAGCAGAGTAACCTGGGTCTTTGTTTAAAGAAATCTTTAAAGAAGTCAAAATTTGTTCCAGGAGAGTAAGCCTTTCCATAATCATGGGTTTATTTGTGCTTTCACCTTCTTCAGCCTTCAAATGATAACTCTCACTTTACATGTTTTCCGGTATTAATGTTTTTGTTTTTTCCCTTTCTTTCCCCTACCATCTTCTGCCCGTCATTCTGACACACTGTGGAAGTTCGCATGGACAGAATGCAGGGAGAATGCTACTGCTTGGCTTTTTTTTTTTTTTTTTAGCAGTCCTCTAGCATAGAATACATGCCTTTAACTGTGCATTTATTGTAACTCATGTCCAGATAGGTGGTGTTCTTCAGTTGCATTCCTCTGTGAAGATCTGTTCTTTTCCTTACATTTATTGGTCAGTGTCAGGTACTGACTTTGGATTGTGTACTGGCCATCTTTTGTGGTAAAATCTACAAGAACGACAAAATACTATTTTAGCAGTTCTTGTTAGCGGCATAGTGATTGCTGTAATTTAGTGTTGCTACAAGAAACACATGGGTATCTTAATTTTTTTTATATACTTTGTTTATTTTTAACCTACTGTGCAATTTGCAGGAGAAGGGAAGTATCTTAATTGAGGGAAATGGACTGGCATATTTCAGAGACTCAGTCCTAATGCTTGAACTGTTTTTGAAGCTTGAGCTTATCTTTAATGTAGTTGAGGTCAAGTAAACACCTTCATAGGTTTCTTTGGAAATAACTTTACAAGTTAAGGTCATACTTTAGTGTATAGTTGCCTAGACCATACTCTCCAGAAAGCATAATGAAAGCTAGAATGATTACAGGAAACATTACTTGGGGTACTCTTGCTATGAGAATGACTGTTTCATTTAATCATGTTTCAGTGAAATCAAAGCTTATAAGGCACTGATCATTATCAGCTGCTGTTTGAGATGAAAAGTACTTAGTGAGACCTAGAACAAGAAACAAGGAAAAATTAAGGGCAAGAGCTATATACTTGAAAGTGCATTTAAAAAGCCCCCTTGTTATAGCTGCATGATTATACAACGTGACAAATTCATGTTTTGAAGGAAGGGTTACTTTGTTGCCTGACTTGAAAATGGACTTGCATAAATATCAGTGATGGATTAAAATGCACAAAGTAAATGGAACACTTCCAGACCAAATGTTTTCCTACACTTCTTAATGTAGAAAGTATCTCTGAAATGTTGCAGCTAACTGAATTCCTCTCTTTAAATCCGCAGCTGGCTCAGTATGAACCACCTCAAGATGAGAAGCATGGTGAATAACAGTAGTTTCTCCTTTAATGCCTTGACTTAATAAAGGGCTTCCTGAGAACTGCGGTCCTTTTTTTTGTGTGTGTGTATGAACTCTGCATGTCTACTTTGTTACCTCATCATCTTAAAGAAAGAAAAAATGCAGTATCATGAGTGTACAACTGTATTTGTGCAGCTGCTGCAACAACTGAGTTTAAGCATACTGGCCAACTTTCTTGCTTTCTGTGTTTGAGAAAAGGTGATAATTATGATTAACTTGTAGATAACTGTGCCTGCCAACTTCGTGTAAATTTCGCATCGTGGTCAATGGTCCTGTTAAGCTGCTGATCTCTCTCTTGCTTTTCTTTTAACTGAAGGGGGGTAACATGACACAGATGGACCAACTGTAAACTAAAGCAGGACCTCCAAGGTGTGTTCTCAGTTGCTACTCAGCACTGAAGTTAGGCTTCTACTGAAGCTGGTGGCGTAACTGTCTACTCAGAGGGGCACAAAAGGAGTGAGTACAGTTATGTTAAGTGATGGACATAGCACAATGTTGGAGATGCAGTACCTACTGAATTTACCCTTTTTAATTTGCATGAGGTGTACCTGTTTCCATGCAGTTCATGTCTCTGATCCTGTTTCAGAAACTGGGCCTTAGACAGTTGATCCAGATACAGCCTGGACAGTTTTGTACAGAATACATAATTTTTACTTGTAATGGATGTCCTGTGTAATTAGAGTGGCGCATGTAAGAGTATAATGCCGAGAGTTCTGCTTTCTGATTCACCTAATGGGGGAAAAGAAAATCTAGGCAGGGCAGAAAAACCCAAGAGGTGTGTGCATGTGATTTGTGACTTCTAATTTCGCCTCTGTGTTCTATGGCCCCCGTTTCCCTGAATCAGCTTCACAATTCTTCTGAAATGCAAAGTTGTCCTTTAAAAAAAAAAAAAAGATACATTTTTAAAGATCTGCATTTGTCTCCTGTCTGAAAACTAGGTACTTTAAAGGCAACTGATGACAGGAAAAATAAAGGAAGGGGTGGAAAAACACTGCAGTAGCTGTCATGCATTAGATCTACTGGCTATTAGTTTAACTTCTTTGTTTCTAGGATGGGTTTTGCAGCTTGTCTTACAGGTGTGGTAGGATGGATCAGAACTTTTGCTAAAGGCAATGTACAAACTGAAATCAAGGACTAATGAATGTAATGGTTGCTTACCTTACTACTGTACCTATTACTAAAGAGAGGTAAATGAGGGGAAAATACTATGTTAAAACTTTAAAACAACAACAAAAACCTGCACCCTGAATAAACAAACAAAAAAACTAGAAAAAAAAACCCCAAACAGGCAAAAAATGCCCCACCCTCTGCAACCAAGGAGAGAAAAAAGCTCACTTTTAAGTTAGAACATATACCTAGCATTAAGTTGCATCATGTGGAAATAAGGAGAGGATAATGCTGTAGAAAAAGCATCATACAGCTGAACGCGTGCTGCAAGTAAGTGACTGGAGGAAGACAGAACTAAACACTGTTCGGGGCACGTCCTGCCAAAGAAGCAGAAGGCAGGTAAGGTGTTTAGTCGAGATCATCACAAAGGACTCCTTGGTCGAGGCGTCGGGTGTGAGGGCAGTAATGCACGCTTACACTTTCCGTAACTGCATTCGCTTCCTTCTGAAGAGAGTTTGGTCTAGTGAGCCTTAGATTAGGATTGTAATGAAACCACCACTATTTGCCTGCCTGTACAAATGATGCCAGTAGAAATTAATGACTGTTTAACGAACGTGAAGAACCTCGCTTCATAGATAACGTTCGCTTAGAAAGGGGGATTGCCTCTCCAGCGAAAGCTCCCGTGCCTCGGTTTACGTTTACTTCCGCGCCGCAGCCGAAGCGCGCCCGCGTGGGCGGGCCCTG
>NW_009211437.1:0-14882 GCF_000690835.1 Fulmarus glacialis | reverse complement strand
CAGATCATTAATAAAGATATTGAACAAGATACTAAAAGCTTGATCCAAAACCCATCAGAAACAATGGAGACATTTTTACTAAACTTTGAATGTGATCGTAAATTAGCAACAAAGATCTAATCTGCATTTTTTCCTCTGCATTCAGACTTTGAAGTTTAAAGAATTCTAAATAATAATAAGAAGGGCAGTCCAGCAGGCAATTCAGTTCACTGAGGTACCATAAAAAATTCCAGCCAGGAAACCGACTGCAAAAGAAACAATAATAATAAGAAATAAGCAAAGTGTTTATATATAAATGGTGGGAACATGGGTAAGAAAATGGAGAAACTTTACCTGCTAGTGCAAGATGTGTATACTGACATTGTAGAGGTAATAAAAACATAGCAGAAACAATAACTAGAGTCACTGAAATACATAGGTTCTTCAGAAAGGAGGGAAATAGAGTTAGTAGCATTATATGAAATATTAGGATAACTTGTAATAAAACGAGTTATGTCAATGAAACGGATTCTGTTTGGATCAAGCTCTTCAAGCGTGAAAAAAGTATTTTTGCAGAATTAATGCTTGCGGAAAATCCCCAGGGTGTCAGATTTAACTCTGCAACTTTATTATAGAGGGGAATGTAAGTAAGAATCTGTCATTAGAGGATGTTGAAGCTCACAAATCTCTTCCCCAGTCACTAAACCAACAAAAGATAATGATAGTTTAGATAAGTTTTTTGCTTTGAAATATGTGGATAAAAAAATGTAACCTTTAACCAAGCATTCAGTCCATTAGATTACATGACAAAATAAGTAATGGTCAGCAAACTTTAATAAGCAAAACAAGCTAGTTAAACAACTGAAATATTCTGGGGCTTCATGGATATTTCTGTGAAGACGACATCAAATTTTGTCAAGTGTAACATACTGTGTTGTATCTGATAACAGGTGACTAGGTTTAGCCATCCAGGAAGTCCACTCCAGACCTACGTTCCTAAATTTGTCAGTCAAATGCAAGAGCCTTAAGTAAAGCAGAGGTAATTGTAAGACAGTTTGACAGTTTTGGTCACTTTCAGTATTCTCTAACGTTCTTTGACTCAATGCTGAATTTGAATGTTGGCTGAGAGACAGCAGAATCTGTTCTTGTGACGGGGTAAATGTTTGAGATGTAGGACAGGATATTTTTTGTCTACTCTACTGGGTATCCATCAAACCTGCCACTTCATCTAGAGAGTCTCATTCAGATGCGTTCTCCATAGACCAGCCCTCCTGGTCTCCCTCATTCCTGAACAGTCTCAAGTAAGATAGGGTTGGTAGGGCGTGTGTAGAGTTCGTACAGGCTAGTGAGGAAGATGAAGTTGGGGAGAACACCCGATAGTGAGGACATTGAAGTACAGAGGTGTTTAGCCTGCAGAAAAGAAGGCTCAGGGGGATCTTACCAACGTATGTAAATACCTGAAGGGAAGGTGCAAAGAAGACAGAGCCAGGCTCTTTCCAGTGGTGCCCAGTGATAGGACCTGAGTCAATGGGCACAAACTGAAACACAGCAGGTGCCGTCTGAACATCAGGAAACACTGTCTTACTGTGAGGGTGACCAAGCACTGGAACAGGTTGCCCAGAGAGGTTGTGGAGTCTCCATCCTTGGAGATATTCAAAAGCCACCTGGACATGATCCTTGGCAACTGGTTCTAGGTGACCCTGCTTGAGCAGGGGGGTTGGACAAGATGACCTCCAGAGGTCCCTTCGAACCTCAATCATTCTGTGATTCTGTAAGCAAGCTCCAGTCATTTTAGTAGGTTTAATTCTAAAAGCCAAGCAAAGTCTGATGCTTAATATAAATGTTCTGCATAACTTCAAAGATACCCACTCACTGTGAAACTGTGATTTCTGGAGGCAGACTATGGCTTGCTCAGAAAATCAGGCAGGAATTATAAAGGGGATCGCTATTATGCTTGTCCATATGCAGCCATTATTATTAGAAGCAGCAGGAGAGAACAGGCAGAAAAGGTGCTACAGGAACCTTTCAGGAGTTTTTCTAAAGTAGAGAGATTTTGAACTTTGCATTAGCACGGCACTGGCTCTGTAATGCTCTTAACTTATCTCTCTCTTCCTACCAAATGCTGGGTACTTCTCTCTGTGTCAGCAACGAGGAACTCCGCCTGGAAAATGAGTTAGATTTGAAGAAACTCCTACAGTCCAGAGATTTATTTGAAGGATTTGTGAAATTAACCCCTTTTGTCCTCCTTCATGTCTCATGATCTGAAACTCTGTTTCTTCACAGTTTAACACCACTGTAGCTATTTCTTTGAGTTGAACTTAGTAACTCATGCCTTTTTCCCCATCCCTCTTGACCTTCAGCCATAAGTTCTCCATGTGATAGTACAGCATTATGGTTCCCAAACTGTTCAACTGCGAGTGAGTTACAACTTCAGAGTGTGCCTAGACATGCTATTCATGTTATACCTCAGAAACAACAAAGACCTTTAAAAATGTTGATTCAGGAAACGCTGAAGAATTTTGTGCTTTCTTGTGAGGGATAATGCAGGGTCGTTATCTGAAGACAGAGTTCTTGCCCAAGACCTTCTAATGCTCAGTTTTGCCTCTTTAGTGACTGGGGAAAGGGGCTACTTGGCCTACATATTTCCTGACTGCCCTCCTTGTGCACAAGCTAATTTCTTTTCACTGGAGAGCTATGTAATGTCAACTAGTTTATCTGATTTTCTGATTTATGAAAAACATATTGGTTTAAGTTTTGTATCATAGCTAATCCTCTACAAATGCATAAAGTGAAGGGGTGAAAACAGACAATGATTTACTCGCCCAACACAATAAATGCATTATTCCTTTTGTACCCTGCTTAAGTATTGCAGGGAGGATGAACAAACAGATTGGTCTCCTCCCACCACATATCTGCATTGCCAGCACTCAGGGAGATAAAGACTGCATGGATTAAAAAGTTGCAAGGGTACTATTAAGGCATAAGCTACTGAAACAGGAGCATGCATTGAAGAGGTCTCAGTTCAACAGTATTAGTCCTACTGTGAGCAATGTCAGCCTCACTGCTAATGCGGAAGCCAGGGATGAAAATGCAGGTAAGATCTTTCTATACCAGGGCATGAGCATATCACAATGAATTGCAGCCATTGCCACAATAATTTAGTGCAGTACATTCTTTCTCTCTTTTAAATCTTGACTTTTGAAAACTGTTTTACTCTCAGCTGCTTGAGACAGAAGCATTGGAATTCTTTCAGCACTGCCTATGAAGTGACCTTACTGCTTTTACTTGTAGTTTGAAATCTATTTATGATGCACATTTAAGACAGTATTTGCAGCTCCTAAGGTTTCTGTGAATAATATTCACAAACATTTAAACAAACTCTCTTAGCATTTTTTCCCTAGACACCCTCTGAAGAAATCTTTCTCTGAATCACAATTTGTGCATATGCAATTAATTACTGTCAGGCTGTTAGACAGGCGGATCATGTGGGAATTGACCATTTCGTTTTCACATAGAAACATCCTTTGCCTTTCGTTGTCACATAGAAACAGCCCTTACACTGGCATCTTGATGATGCTCTTTTTTCCTCAGTTTGCTTGATTAGATCTTTTGATTGAAGTACTTGAAAGACATAATTTCATAAATACACTTGAAGCAATTCCACACAAACTACCTCATCCTCCCTGAATCATTCTCTTTTTTTTGCTGAATTTTCAAATACCATTAAAAAACATTACGTTATGATAGGTCAATTATTGAACTGCATACCCTGTAGACACCTCACAGTGTTGTCTGTATAAATGATTTCTTGTTCCTAATTAATGGTAGGATAATAAGACAATGTTCACTTAGAAATATACTTTAACTTGTGGAGTTAAACATTCTTCTCCTTTGTTATAAAGATGCAAACTGTTTTGTTAAAGTGGAAACTGACTGTGGGTCATCACACTATTCTGAATATCGTTTGTACAGATTACTCATTTTTATTTTAATATGCACCTTAACAGTACCAGAAAAAAATTATTTATGGCTATAAATATATAGATCTATTCTAACAACAAGGAACTTGAACTTATTTCTGAACTTTTCAGTAACAGAAGCTGGTTGGTGCCTGAGCAATATGGAGACCCATAAATAGCTGTTGACTTAAAGTATTCTGCTTTCATATATGCTCTGACTGGTAGCTCTGTACTATACATAAGACAAGATTTGGAGGTAAAGGTAGTATCTTTGTTTTTATTTGACCATCTGGTTTAGTGGGAAATATTAAACTGATTTCCAGTCATTTGCCTAGATTTTTCTAATAAAAAGCTATTATACCTACCTACAAAATTTGTCCTGTCATTGTTCTCGAACCATCAACAACAGTGGCTACAACAAAATGCCACTAAACATCTCTATGATATGCAAGATACAGTTTAGTTCATGTCTAGAATAGGAAATGACTATAGTAGTCCTGGATGTCTGATGGCAAGTAATGATATTTAATAGGAAACTATCAATATCGTCATCAATGCAAAATGTATTTCCTTATGCACATGCATGCACAGTCTTGCATCCCTATTCATTGATTCTTAAGTCCACAAGTGCTTACTATTTCCTTTTTTTTTTCCTTTTTACTCTTCACTAAACAATGGTATTTCTTGACAACCAACCCCTCCAAATAAACTTCGATTGTATTTTATGAAAAAGTAACCTGTGGACTACACTGAAAGGAGTCGAAAAAATAGGGAAGAAATGTTAAGAAAAGGTGTATGTCTGGATCCAGCTTAATTCTCCAGCTGTGATCTTCCACAGAAAAGAAATAGTACTGTCATAGTCTATTTGTATTACATTTGCTGGCAGACAAACTTTACTTTTTTGTCTCCACTATTTGAGTCAGTATGTTGATCTAATTTATTTTATTTTTTAGTAGAGTTTTATCTCATAAAAAAAAATTTGCGCTGCATATACAGTAACTGAAGTTGTCTCATGTTGTCACTATTTTTTCTTCTCTTTCTAGGTGATGTCATTGTCTATATTAATGAAGTTTGTGTCCTTGGACATACTCACGCAGATGTAGTCAAACTCTTCCAGTCTGTTCCTATTGGTCAGAGTGTCAACTTGGTGCTATGTCGTGGATACCCTTTGCCCTTTGATCCTGAAGATCCTGCCAACAGCATGGTGCCACCCCTTGCAGTAATGGAGAGGCCTCCGGTAGTGGTAAATGGAAGACATAACTATGAAACTTATTTGGAATACATTTCTAGGACTTCTCAGTCTGTTCCAGACGTAACAGATCGACCACCACACTCCTTGCACTCCATTCCAGCAGATAGTCAGCTTGATAGCACATTCCCACCACCTGCCCATGATGATAATGTATCAATGGCTTCTTCTGGGGCCACCCAAGCTGAACTCATGACCTTAACCATTGTGAAAGGGGCCCAGGGCTTTGGCTTCACTATAGCAGACAGTCCTACAGGACAGAGGGTGAAGCAAATTCTAGACATTCAGGGATGTCCTGGTTTGTGTGAAGGTGACCTCATTGTTGAGATCAACCAGCAGAATGTACAGAACCTGAGCCATGCAGAAGTAGTGGATATACTTAAAGAATGTCCTGTTGGAAGTGAAACTTCTTTGATTATCCATAGAGGAGGTAAGTTTGGAAAGTCTGTACAATTACAAAAATGTGTGTAAAAGGTTCTAAACCGTAAGACATACATATACTCACTACATCCTTGTGTGCTAGATTGGAAGTTAATTTCCATGTTGCGGGTGGTAACACCATTGGTTCTGGAAAAGTGTGTCTGCAATTAAGTATCCTAGGCAAAATCTAACAGTCTGTTGTACATTCCTTTTTGTGTTTTTAGTGTCAATGGTCCCACCTCTGTATAAGGGTAAAACTAGAGCAGTTCCAGACCTTTCACCCCCTAATAGTTTCTACAGTGTCTGAAGCAAACTCTTATAGTCCCAAAGCAGTGCTGCAAGCTTTAGATATAATTGTATATATTGACTCATTAAGGTAGATCAAAATCAGAGCAATCTATTAGCCCTTTACAAGGTTACTTGTTTTGATAAGTCATCTTGCCTCCTTTTCCTTCATTGTAAAAGCATTGTATAACAGTTGTTTTGTTTCTTTCTTGACAACAAAGATCCATAGTATATTTTTCTCTGTTTTTTAAAAAATAGCTTCTAGCAACTTAGTTTTTCTGACCACAGCCTGACACAGTAAGCTTCAATATACACCACTGGAAGGGGAGAGTCAAGACTTATCTGTAAGGAAGCAGTAGCAACAGAAGAAGTCTTAATACCTTGACAGTGATAAGTAATTTCATATCTTTTAATATTTTAGCCAAACAAATTTTGTTCGACGGTTTGAGATGAGCATCCATCACAATTTATTATTATTTATTATTACCTGAAGTGAATAATGATTGAATTTCTTTAATTAAAGATCTTTGTTCCTCTAAAGGCATTCATATGTCACTGAATGTACGTTACTCTGTGCTTCAAAAGAAAAAAAAGGATTCTATACAAAAATACTAATTACTTTCCTTCTGAAGAGTAGAGGTTGGGAAGTGAAGCTTTAGTGTTTGTGTATGCCAAATGTTTGTCATTAGAAAACCTACAAATCCTTAGAACAAGGAATATAGTAACATTTTCTCAAATTGCAGAAATAATAAACATAAGGTGATTTAAATATCTGTAGATTCACATAGTCAATAAAGTATTTTTCATATCTATATTTAAAAGAATGACTTATAAGAGACAGAATCTGACATTTGTTTGGAATGAAACAAAATTAAGAGTGATAAGTAAAGGCCAATTGGTGTCACTATAGTATATGAACTTGGAGAAAGTTAATTGTTGCAGAGGTGCTATATTATTTGGTATTAAATCTGGTTTTATTTAACATCCATTAAGAATCTGGAACAGTGGAGTAAGCAAAATTTTTTTCTGAAGATACTGACAAATTAGGGAGAATTGCATAGCAAAAAAAGAGTATAAAGAGGATTAGAAGGGTTAATGTAACCCCAAAAGATGGGATTTTATTTTGAAAAATGCAAGCTAATCCCCCTCTAGAGGAAAACAATTCAGAACACCAATCTTCAGAGAGAAGTGGAGTGTGAAATCCAGTATGCTGAACAAGCCCGAGGAATAATAGACAGCAAAATAGATATTTCAGCAATCAGTGCAGGACAGTAGTAAAAAAAACCCTGAAGCAGCAACATACTCAAGCCCATGAGGATAATTCCTCTCTCTTAAGAGAATTTCTTCTCAGAGCATCGATTCATGGTCAAAACAAGTTGATCAACATGATAGTTTAACAAGTTCTGGTACATTAACTGAGCTGTGGTTATTTTCTACACATCGCTGCGGCAGATAGGAGATACTGCACTGAGCTCAACCCTCAATAAAAGCGGTATAAATTTACACCATCTTGTCTTTTGTCAGGCCAGAAACTGAGGTACAGTTACCCTAGCTCAGCTGGCACAAAATACTAGGTCCAAATGCAGTAACGTGTTCCTGAGACTTAACCCTATGTTGCTGGGGCAGGGGGTGGTTTGTTGCTTTAGAGAATGCAGAGAAGAGAAAAAGAGCAAGTTTTGTTCATGGTAAAACAATGACTAAGACTAAAGCAACTGTTTGGAAGTACTACAGAGTGATTAAACTTAATGGGATGTTACAGAACAAATGAAAGGTTACTATCAGAAATTTCTGTACATCAGAGATAAGGAATATACCTTATTGCAAGGTTGTTAGACTCTGAAATTAAAGAAAAGGCTCATTTGTTGGAGTGATTCAAAAGAAGTGAAAAAATACAGTATGAGACAAACCTACTCTACCTCAGAGATGGCTGAATCATAGGTTAACAGAAATGTGAGAACTGTTTTAAGGTGGCAACCCTGGGTTTTTTTCATAAATTGATAGGGAAAGGGAATCCATGTGACCAAATATACATCTATAATGCAGGTAATTATATCTGTGCTAGTCATATCTCTTTTTATAGTCCCTGGGCAGAAATCGGCCTTTCTGGGGTGCAAGTCATGTCATTCCAATGTAGATGTTTCAAATAAGTCAGGTGTACCCTAAAAGTATATGTTCTGCTTGACTGACTATAAAGGGAATTGAGGATGACCAGTTCAGATGTACGTGTCTATCCCACATGTTATCAATAAGAAACAGATGATAAGATTTGGTCATGTGGGATAATCTGAACACAAAACAAAATTCTAGTACTTAGAGAAACCTGCTATGATTCTAAAATATTTAGTCCATGACACTAATGGAGCAAGGCATACTTGCTCGTTACTCATGGATCCAATTTTTATTTTATTATCTCTAATGTGTAATGAATAATACCATCCTTTTCCATCATTACCCTGTGCATCCTGTCTTTAGCACCTCATTTTTAAGATTAAGTCCAAAGTACTATTCCTGCCTGTGGAAAAGGAAGGCTGTGTTTTGCATATGGTTGTGTGTTGCCTTGTAATGTATTCTGTCTCTGATATGAATATGGCCTGGCTGCATAGTTCACTGTGGCAAATCCATTTTTGTAAGTGATTTAATTTCTCCCTCTCATCCAGCAATCTTAACTACATTACAGATAAGAAACAGATCAACATTGGCTGAGATATATTCTCACTATAGGAAAAAAGCATCTTATACAGGAAAAAATGCTCTCTCATATGCATATAGTATGCATGCTACAGCATTTAAAAAGTCATTGTCCCTCAAGCCTAGGAGGTCAACAGCCAGAGTATGCAGGGGAAGGAAAGGTCTGCATGTTTCAAAAAGATGGAGGGAATAGCAGTACTCAAATTTAAAGAGGCCACTAAAGCAGACTCTCTGAACTAACACCAAATGGAGACTTGTCATGGGGTACAATCCAGCTGGAGGAAGTCCCACTGAATTTGTAGTTTACTTATTTTAAAATTTCTAAAGCGGAAGTAGTAATTTACCTGCTTGTTAAAAAAAAGTCATGGATATCACTATATATCTAAGAAAATACTAAGCAGCACTTGTTTAGATGACAACTATGATATTCTATGGCTAGAGGTCTTACAATCTTCTTTCTGTTTATTAGTCAGGTTCTTTGCTAAACACAGATGCGCTGCTTAGTTTGGTTTCTTTGCATCTCAGTTTTTGCTGTCCAGCCGTATAGTTTCCATTGATCACTATAAGCTGACAGAAGTGTTCATACTGAAAAAAAATAAAATGACAGGAAAAGAAGGTGGAAAAGTGTTGCCTAAAAAAAAAGGAAAAATGAATAGGAAAAAAAGAAGGGAAGAAAAAGATACGAAAGTGTTTGTTACCCAAACAGATTTACCCCTTTCCAGCTTTACTTCAGCCTTCACACTTCATCCTCAGCTTCTGCAGCCGTCTGCATTGAGTATAGGCTGCTGAAATAGTGTGGAAGGGCTCTCAAAAATCAGTCTTTCTGAATGTGGATAGAGCAGAAATTCTGCATTATTCCGAATTCCAGAACTACTGAAAAACAGCACTAAGTTGTTGAAGCAGCATGTACCAAATTTATGTAGAGCAAAATATTCACCAATTAGGACATCAAAAATTGGTTTTGGCATGTTCTACTAAATGAGCTATCCAAGTACCTAACATATGCCATCTCTTTTGGAAAGTACCTTTGAAATATATGAACCCATAGACAGCAGGCCAGCCCCAGAAGTGTTCCTGTCTAAAAAAACCTGACACATTCAAATGTAGATACATCAAGACTATGTCTGAAATATTGTTAAGGAAATCTGAAGACAACCCAGGACTGATTCATGAAGCTATGGTAACTTCTAAGCAAGTGCTGTGAGCGAAACATTAAAACTAAACGCAAAAAGTGGGAGCCTGACAAAGTTCCGACATCAGACAGCTATTTTATAATGGTGGAATCCAAACAGGCTCTGAGAAACTGAGACTGTCAGTATGAAACACAGCCAGAGAACTGACGCACTGTCCATACTGGTTAATTGTTAGGCCACTCCTGGCATAGGACTGGAGTAGCCAGCAGCCAGTTTCACCCTGACATAGGAGATAGCGTGGGCCACACGCAATGCACAAATGGTCAAGAGGAGGAGGGAGAATTTAACTATGTAGATGTAAACTACATCTGAGAATAAAAGGATGGCCAAGTATCTTTCTCAGATTTTGTACAAACCCCGGTAGAAGTTTATAACTCCTTAAGACTGCTAACGGATACCAGTACTTCACACAAAGCATCAGCAATTTCCAAAACAGCCAGAAATTTCACAAAAAAACATCTCTGCATATTCTAGTGAATGAACCTTGCCCCTCAAAATCAGCAGATTTCAATGGAATGAATACTACATCCTTGGTGTTCTTTCCATGGATTGATCTCAGATTTACCTCTCTACCACAGAGATGAATTTTTTTTTTTGTCCAGATGTCTTTCAGTGATGATAAGATGTCTTTCAATTCCTCTGGTCAGGAAAGCTCATACTTCTTTTTCTCCAAGTTGTCCTCTCTCTTGGGAAAGCTGCACGAGATAAAGCTGCAGGCAGCACCATCACCCTGCTAACACTAGTCTGGCCCAGGCAGTTCGGATCTCCTGGTTCCATGACCTCAGCCCACCACTGAGGTCTCTAGAGCTTTGACTCTGCTTCTGCAATTCTTCATTCAAAATATTAAGAGAGTACCCGGTGCAAAGTGGAGACCCTGTATCTCATGGCTTGTTCACCCCCACTTCAGGACTTTCTAGTCAACAGTACTGAGGGTTTGAAGAAATGAAATTGTTAGGTGTGGGTTTTTGATTTGGGACTTACGGAGGTTTTCTATCATCCTACTGTCTCTACTCTTTGACATCCCTGAGTCATTGGTGAATTTTTTCCTTCCAGTCACTTCCTAAAGGAACCCAGTCTTGGTTTAATTGCTTCTTATGGGTACGCTGAATTAATTGTCATCTGTTCATGCTTGCTTTGTTCACAAAGGTATGCTTCTTTCTGTCATCTCTGACAAGAGCTATTGCAAGATACAAGGTCTGATAGCTCTCCTGCTTCCTGCTATACTTCCTCCTCTCCAGACAGTTTCTCCAACTGTACATTTGCTCCTGATCCCTTTTCTCCCATTTCTTGAGAGTATCCTGATGTTGAGAGGAACTTAGATCCATTTGGCAACATCTGCATTTTTAGCCCTGATGTATTCTTAAACAGCACATATATCTCCTGTTTGTGAGTTTAAGGGACATTTGATCCCACAAAGGGAATGTGTACATTAACCTAGTAGTGAACCACTGACCCATTTGAAGTGAACCATGTGAACCACTGATACCTAGAAGTCAATGACATAAACTTCTTCTGTCCAACATGCTGCTAAAACATCCTCTTTCAATTTTTTCTTTCTGATTTACCACACCATTTTGCCTTGCCATCCCTCTATGAAGAACTCTGTTGTTCCTGGGTCCATCTGCTTTAAAACCAATGGAGAACAAAGATTTGTAGCTGACCTTTTTCCTTTCCATCTCAAAATTATGAGCTTTTATATGACATCACAAATTCAACAGTTTCCTCAGCATGAGTTCTCTATAAACGTTCTCATGCTGGCTTTGAGATTGTTTCATTTTTTTGCTCATTTTTGTTGCTATTCTTAGCTAGTAATGCCAGAAATATTTAATGATCAAAAATATTGTGACATGCTACATTGCCCACTTCACTGACTTTGCTGGTAGATATCATGTGGCCCTTTTCCCCACCCCCAACCTTGGCCACTTGTCCCTTCCTACCTTCCCTACATAGAAATCAATATTTTGTGCAAGATATAGTTTCATAACAGCCTTGAAGAGGGGCAGTTGTCTTTCCTATGTTAGTTCCAGAAATAAAATCTCTGAAAGATTTTTAGAAAATATTATTACCATGCAAGAAATACTGCTGTTATATTAACATAACTCCTGGTAGCACTGCTTTCCAGATTCATTTTTACAAGGCATGTCTCACCTTACAGAGTATCATATTTTTAGCTGTGAGATATGTACTGTCCTAGTAACCTTCAAATTATTTACATCCTTTTTATCCTACACATTGAAACTGTTTTATGCTTTGAATTAACTTGAAATATTTTTAAGCATCTTGTAGTAATCATCTGGTATAAAATCTATTTTAATAAATATTTTACATGTTATAGCAGGTAAACTGAAAAATAAGTTACATATATGGCCTAGTTTTTGAAGGGATTCAATTTAAATCTTGTTAGTAAGAGAAATGGTAACCTCTCAGTAGCACAGGGAATGACAAATCTGAACAGAGGGAGTCATGGCAGGAGACCAGTTATCCTAAAATTCACACTAATGAGACTTTCATATCTTTTCTTGTATAGCTCTGATTAGCAGTGAAACAGTGTGCAATTGCTTCCATATTTCTGAATAAAAGAAAAAGAAACCATAGGCCTCCTTAATGAATATGGATTCCTGAAAAAATAGACATCAATAATAGTTAGTAGCTATTACACTGTATTAATGGAAGTAGTATTAATTGCATTGCATTTCAAAGTGGTAGTGTTATGGTTTTGCTGCTTCTTTCTTATTAATGTTTGTGCACTGTGTGGTACATCTGTGGATAATTTTGCAAAACATTAGATAAATCTTTTTTACATATATTGCATAGAAGGTTTTTAATGACTATTAGCAAGCATTTTGTTTCAAAAGTACTTTTATTATTGGTGAAACTGTTTTCTGATGTAGGCTTATATGGTCTATATTAAATTTGAACAGTGCTTCTGTTAAAACTTATGGGGACACTTCTCCTAGGGATGTGTGTGCCTAACTCTTGTTGACATTAAGAGGAGTTAGTTTGCACACTGGAGAAATAGGTCCCTTGAGAAGACCTTTTAGCAAAAAGAAATACAAGTGTGTAGACATAGATTCTCATCACTGCATGTCATAAAGAGGTAACTACCATTGCTCCAATGGCTATTTTGCCATTGCATATTAAATTCTTATGCCCAGGATGAGGCTACATACAGTAAGCAATCAGACATTATAATTATTAGGTCTACACAGAGACTTGCCATGCACTTAGGCTTTGTGCAGAGCTGCAGAAACTCTGCCTTCAGGACAGGCAACTACTTGTCTCTGTTGAGGAGTGCAGGGCACGTTTGTGTCTGGTAGCTGCAGCCCACATCACTGCTAGAGCCCAAGCGCTCTGTTGGCAGCACGGCAGACTGATTTCAGTCTTACTGATATTAGTGAATGAATTAATACTAATTGAAGAACAGTTTGTTTGAGAAAACAGACTTTTGGCTTGCCTACACTGGAACCTGGCCAGGCCAGAGAAGTTTCTCCTCTGTTCTTGCAAGCAGTATTATCAGAACACTAATCAGGTTATCTTGGACTGTGTATCTCAGTGAAAAATGGCATCTTTTGAAGCCAAATACCTCCAAAGCATGGTACATGGGAGAACCTACTGCAATACTGGGGCATGAAGAAACTCGTTTTTTTCCTAGTTGCCCATAGTCTAGGCTCTGAGCGAATCTAGCCTTCCTCAGAGGAGATCTGGGAGATCTCAGCCTAAGGAGGGAGAACTACAGAGCTGGACTGTAAAAAAGTACCATACGACCTGTGCTTGTGTACTGAGGCATGTCTAAAGTTTAGTTTAAATGTGTTGAACAATGTTTCTGTTGGTTCAGTATAATGTAATGTCCTATTAAACAACATTTGTTGGGTTTCCAAATCTGTTGTCAAAGTACATTGTGTAGACATTGTGACGTGGTGATTTGTAACATAGTGCAATATTTTGTAGTAATAAAGTAAGCTAATACACTATGAAACAAATGAGTACATTATCTATTGTGCTACAGACATGAGACACAGCACTGGGGAGATGGGAAGGTGTGATTTTCAGGCACTTCCTAAACCACTTACAGGAGCCACAAAACTCTCTTGGCTCCTACGGTTTGCTTATCCAGTAAAAACACAGAAACTAAAGTAGTCTTCTAGATGAAGTATTTATCCCTGTACAATTCTTTTAAGCAATTTTCTTTTACATTCTTAAAAAGGGAAGGAAGTCTTTAACAATGGCTACACTTGCCCTCTATGAGTAATGCTCAACTTTTTTGTTTTTTTATAAACCAAGAGCATACATTTATTAAATACAACACTGCCCTTCTCAGGAAGGCTTTGGGTGACTCAGAATTCAAACACAATCAAAACCAACACCAGGATACATACACCTTTGCTGTGTCACCTTCAGATTACAGTATAAAAAAGGACATGGAAGCCAAAGCTGTCAGGCACAGACTCTGAAAGTTGACTCCCAAGTGTGTCAAAACAGATTTCTAAAAGAAATAAATTGCTTTCCAAAGCCAGATTTGTCATAACTTGGAACAGTATTTCAGTATATAAGAAACATACCGTGCAGTTTTCCTGTTTGGTAAATGAGAAAAATCTTGACTTTTATTTATTTTGTACCTTTTATTACCACGAGCTAAAGGAAAGCAAGCTTTCTGTGCGCACATTCCTAGGGTCACCTTATTTTTAGTGTATATTTCAATTAGGTGCAAATTATATTTAATGGACTTTTTAGAAATTTTTTTCTCTAATGTAAGCACTTTTTTATTGCATTTCATGTGTTCTAGATAGAGAACTTCTAAAGATCCTGTGATAATTAGAAGACTCTATGTGCATGAATAAAAGCACAGACTCAAAACCTTTGAATGAGAAAATATTTTAATGATTTTTAAACTCATTTTATCAATTAATTTTGATTTTCACAATGAGTTGGTTTTTTCCCTACCAGAAAGTTTGCTAATATTTTAAAAGGATAAATGATGATGATGATGATGATGATGATAGCAATAATAATAATACAGTTTTTCTTAAAGAATAAAAAAATTCATTAAGTAATACTTCAGGGATTAGTTAGCATCATAGAAAAGGGAAAGGCTGTGGATGTGGTCTACCT
>NW_009211436.1:1568-2177 GCF_000690835.1 Fulmarus glacialis | reverse complement strand
AGGGATTGTCACTGAGCTGCTGCTACAATAGGAGTCGGATAACGGCAAAATAAACAGTAAAAATGTGATGAATGATTTGTTCAAAAAATAGAGGCATCATTAATATGCCATAAAAGCCAGTTAATACTGTTCATCTAGCAATGGCATGTGCTGTATTGCATCTCCTTGTGCGCATACAACACCTTCATATCGGGTAATGACACTGATTTTGCGCTGGCAGCCTCGGCAGTAAGTAGATAAAGGACGTGAGCTAAAGGACATAGGAAAAAGCGCAACTGGAAGTTACTCTATCACCAGCTGTTGGGTTCTTTGTACGTGTTTCTAAGACCTGGTAATTATCCAGAATTACATGCCTCAGCAAACGAGGGGGCTTGTCTGGGCACAAGGAGCCAGCGACACGCTCCAGCGCGGCGTGGCAGCGCAGCCCTGCACTACACAATGGCAGCGGCAGCTGCAGGCAAGGGGGATGAAACCCTCCAGCGTTCAGAGAAGACACATTTGCTTCAAAATGACAAGACATGGAAGGGGAGGGAAGGACGTGAATTATCACGGGACGCGACTTGTTAGATGAATAAGCAGGGTTCTGGAAATGTGCTCCCTGCGTTTACA
>NW_009211436.1:1197-1483 GCF_000690835.1 Fulmarus glacialis | reverse complement strand
GCCCAGCCGTGGAGCAAAATGCCGCTGGGGCCAGCTTTGGCGGGCTGGTGGGCTCTGCTGAGCCCACCCTATGCATGCCGTTCCCGAGCACCTTCACAGCACAAACTGGGACAAGGGGCCGCGGCAGGATCTGGGGAGGACCCTGGTGCCCTGAGGAGCCGGCCTGGGGCAGCTGAGCTGCCTCCCCCCGTGGCTGGCAGCTGGGATGGAGGTTGTGTCTGAATCAGGTCAGGCTCTGGAGGGGTTGAATAGCACTATGCTGGGGATCTGCATCTGTCAGCTAGCT
>NW_009211436.1:733-996 GCF_000690835.1 Fulmarus glacialis | reverse complement strand
GGGCAGCAGCAAAACACAAACAAGCAGAGCCCTGCGGGCGGGCGGGCGAGCTGCGGGCAGCCAGGGAGGCAGCGCCCAACCTGCCTCCGCGCTCCCCAGCCCCGGGCTCGCTCCCTCGAAGGAGGCGCGTCTGCCAAGCCCTCTCCTCCTGGCAAGAGGCGTCCCTCGCACGCAGCCGCCCACCGGGAAGGGGAAGGGGCGGCCGGGGCCGCAGCGCCCTGTGCAGCGGGCAGCACGGAGGGCAGCTGCTCCCCGGGCGCCGC
>NW_009211436.1:0-689 GCF_000690835.1 Fulmarus glacialis | reverse complement strand
TGTCCGGGGGTCAGGACGGAGGGCAGCTGCTCCCCTGGCCCCTGCCTGTCCCCTCGGGAGGAGGAGAAAGGATGCTCAGGGCCAGTTAATAGGTGCGGTGTGTGCTGGCAGGGCCCTCCCTTTGCAGAGCAGCGGTGCCTGGTGTTGGCTGGTCCCAGCACCAAATGGGCGCAGCAGAGGCTCAGTGCATGGAGCTGTGCAGCCCCTGCCCGAGCTGTCGGGGAGTGTCACAGCCCGGCCGCAGCGTTGTTACACCCAGGCTGGCATCCCTTGAGAAGGGCCCGTGCTCCAGCCGGGTGCCTCTGCACAAGGGCAGTGTGTCGGTGCTCGTGAAGGGGCAGGGACAGGCCCAGCTGTGAGGGGGGACCGAAGGGTATTTATGGTCTCTCCTTGCTGCTGCTGGTGAGCGTGGGGAGCTGGGAGGGGCAAGCGCGGCCGCGAGCTCTTGTCCCACCAGGACCACTGGCCTCATTGTAGGAATGTGCTGTAATTGCTATGCTAATTGGGACAAATTAAAGTATGCTCTGGGTGAAGGGCGCGGCATTGACCTTGATGGAGAGATCACAGCCCTCGTGCTGGCCTCATTGCCTGCAGTGCAATCTTGAGACTGCACCGAGATCCGTGCCAGAAGCAGAGCCGGCGGTGCAGAGATGGTTGAAAATATACCACAGAACCCCATAAAAAGTCTG
>NW_009211435.1:2298-2500 GCF_000690835.1 Fulmarus glacialis | reverse complement strand
TGCCCTCCCCTGCTCCGGAGCAGCCTGTCCCCCTCCTAGCTGGGTCACTCGCGCCTCGTTTGTACCCGTCCCCCCCACCGGGGCTTAGCAGTCCCCCCGCTGCATCCCCAGAGCCACTCGCTTTTCCAGGCTCCGGGGGAGTGCGGTGGGTGCACGAGGGGGGAGGAAACTATGTGGGTAGGGGGGGGATGAATTTGGCTGC
>NW_009211435.1:0-2229 GCF_000690835.1 Fulmarus glacialis | reverse complement strand
GGAGGGGATGATTTTGGCTGCTGGCTTGCGATCTTCCCATCTTTCTTCTCCCTCTCTTCCCGCAGTTTGGTTTTGTTTTCTCTGGCATGGGAACTGGGCCACTGCGAGGAGGATGGGGATGGGATCTGAGCAGAAAATAGTTCCTTCTCCGAACAACATGTGAAATCCAACACAGCGGCGTGTTAGTTTTCGTGTCCACGGCGTTGGCAGTGGCAGGGGGGTGGCATGTAGGCAAGTGCTATCTCAGGGGCGGGCAGCACAAAGGGCAGGAAAAAAATAAATATTATGAGAAGGGTAGAAAAACATTCCCCCTTTCACTTCATGTGTCCAACCTGGGCTGTTAATGAGGCTTTTCATAGAAAAGTGGGCCAAGCTCCTTTTGAAATCGTGCACAGACTTCCCCTCTCAGATCTGTGTGTTTTCCAGAGCTGGGCAGCAGAGGGGATCAGTATGGCTTTAGGAACCCTATGCCCTATGCACGCACACCGTATCTGGGTCTTTTCAGGGTGGGATATTGGGACCCATGGTCCCATGCACAAAATCAGCCTTGCTGTGGGGAAAAGCGAGGTAGGAAGAGGCTTCAGATCACAGCTGTGGGGTGGGGAAAAATAAAAGATATAGCCCCTGGGGTCTGAGCCAGCTTGCTGGGCTTTCCCTGCACCCACTTAAGCTCCAGGTGGACCCCTGCTTTGTGCACAGTTTTGGGAATTGGGCACCACAGGGTTGCAGAGGCTGAGATGGCAAGAAGCCGGCCTGGGGAGGTGGCATGGGCAGGGGTGGCAAGAGTTCCGTGGATGCTTGTGTGGTTGAAGTTGAGCCCTCAGCAGCCAGGACTACCAGGGGATGGACGTGACATTTCTTGCTGTCTCTTCAGAGAGGTTTTGCATTAACCAGCTGGCTATGACAAGCCTTCTGTTGATGCAACATGTGGTTTTGGCTTTCCAGAACCCAGCCCCAGCTCCCTATGCTGAAATACATGTCCTCGCTCCTGCTCTGAAGGCTGTCTTTGGAAAGAGATGCTGGCTCCTGCCTGCACAGCGTCTTGCTCCTCATTCTGGCTGCAGCAGGGAGCCCCTCCATCTGCCTGTCCCCCAGCCCGTTCTGCCCAGTGTGCTGCTCTGTGTGTGGTTTCAGGATCGTGAGGCTTTGCTCAAGGCAAGTCAGCACTGCAGAAACCAAGATGCTGTTGTTGGGATGTCTGAGGAAAGGCAGGAATGAAACAGCTCTCAGGCACAAGCAAAACATTTATGGCGCAAGGATCAGACCAGCAATTGCTCGAATTCAGTACTCTTGTCCAAAATCTGCAGCTGTTTCAGGAACTGCCTCTACCCGGGGGGAAGCTCTTTTCTCCCCTCTTCCTGAGCGGCGGGGGTAAGCTGGTGTGCTGTAGGGAACCCTCCTCCCGGCCCAGCTCCTGCTTGTTGAGGGCTTCCTGCCCTAATGCAGAAACGTGGCTGCCAGCAGCAGGCAGTCCCGCAGGCACGTGAAGAGGCGGCAGGAATCAGACTCTGCCTCATATCCCTTTTGAATTTGCTGCCTTTGAGCCCCTCCCGCCCTATCGCCCCATCACCCCATCCTGGCTGCTCTTTTGGGAGGGCCTGCTGAGAGAGCTAATCGGTCTGTGCCTCTCCTTGGCTGCCAGGGTAGGGGGTAAAAAGTGAGGGCCAGGATACTCCAGAGCAGCAATAACGGCTTGCAGCTATGAGAGGGGCTGGCAGACAGGCCTTGGGGGCAGAAAAAGCGGTGCGAGGGGTTTGAGCATGGTGTGCAAGGGCAAGGCTGCCAGGGGGCATTAACCAGGTGCCTGCTGTCTAAATTCAGAGGCAGGTGAAGGACTAAGACAGCCATGTGGTCCTTAATGCCTCATGGATACGAATGCTCAACAGGCAGTTTGTGAAAGCTGAGTTTGGCCAGGGGCTGTAACTGTGTCCAGGGAGTGCTAGGAAGGTTGATTTAAGTCCTGGATCGAACTTTATCTGTGCCGAAGTGTATGTGTTGAAAGAGAACAGAGTTTCTTTCTCATCTCTTTTCTTTTTCTCTTTTGAGTTACTTATTTTTTTAAATAGGTCAGGGTAACTGTAGGAACAAGATTAGCATGAGTAGTGGCACTATGCCGGCCACAGTAATACAGAAGAAAAAGAAACAGTGGGAGGTCTGTGCCCCTGTGCTGCAGAGCGCAGCCGGGTTAGCAAGCGGGTTCAGGAGCCAGCCGTGACCCTGAGCAGCACT
>NW_009211434.1:63641-63870 GCF_000690835.1 Fulmarus glacialis | reverse complement strand
CTGGGGACCGCGCGCTCCCCGCCAGCCACGGCAGGGTGCATGGTGCCAGCAGCTCGCTTGGACTGGCGCTGGCATCCACGTAACCCCAGAGGAGCCTGGACCGGGAAGGTGATTTGGCTGAAGATCACCCCTCCTGCCCAGGGTTACCATCCAGCTGGAGATGTTGCCTGTGCCTCCTCATCACCTAGTTGCACAGTAGGGAGGGGACTCGGCGGGGGGGAAGGGGGCA
>NW_009211434.1:46253-63534 GCF_000690835.1 Fulmarus glacialis | reverse complement strand
CTCTGTGTTTTGATCTCCAGATCCGTAAAAAGGGACCAGTAATGCAGGGATCTGCCAGAACTGGGCACCAGGGTACTACCCCCCTTTTGGCCCGGGTTTTATGTTTAACAACAGATTGTGGATGAGGGCAATGAGGCACCGAGCACACTACGGCTCGCTGGAAGAAAAACCCCGTAGCCACATCCCAGGGCAGAACCTGCGGTTCAGGCAGATGCTACAGCCAAGAATGGGCAGAAGAGGGTGAACCTCCTGCCTCGCCCCGGCTTTGCTCGCTCTGCTCCCCTTCCCTGCTCCCCGGTGCACAGGGGGGCACTGGGGGGGCACGACTGGGGTGTTGTGGGGTACCCAGGCACCCAGGCACCGCAGGCAGGGAAGGGGAGCGCAGCTGCCTGTTTTGGTAGCAACGAGCTGTCCCACTGGCTGGGCTGTCTCATCTGGCTCTCCCTTACATTTCTTAATCCTGATTTGAATCCTGTATCTCCTAAACTGTGCTGGCTTCCTAAGAGCCCGTATGGATTGGTACAGTAATTTTAATAAACAAATTGAAATCCTTGGAGAAACCACAATACAGTATTATTTTTTTTTTTTTTTTATTATTCAGCGTTGTTGTAAAAGTGATGCACAAGATCTAAATGAGAGAAGACAATCTCTGCCTTCAGTATTAGTCACTGCTCAATTACAGCTTCATTCAAAGCCATTAATTGGTAGAAAGAAATAAGCCTGTGAAGTCACTCTAGCACAGCATGCTATTTCCTTTATTCTTTTAATACGTGATTATGTTTGGGAAGCTTGAAAGTCTTTTTTAGCAATCATTTGGTAAAGCCACTCTAATAGTTCTTAACAGGCTAGGAAACACAATGTCGGTTAATTTTGGATGAGATCATAGGGAACTAGGGGAAAGGATATAAAAAATGTAATGGCATAAAAGAAAACGATGAGTTGGAGGAGTGCAGCACCTAAACAACTGCATGATACGTTCAATGATTCAGCCAGGCAGGCAAGGTAATTGGAGAGTTGTGTACTGATAAGTTTTCTCCAAAGAGTACTAGCAGCCAATGTACCCGTGTCCTCGCTCCCCGCAGCTGGATGTCAGAACTGCCTGTCTGCAGACCTCAGATTGCGAGTACCTTTGGTACTTCAATTATTGAACATTATGATAGTGGGCAGCGTGAATCCTCTGCTCCTTCTTCCAGCGCTTGAATCAGAACAATATGAAACCCTCCCATCCTCCTCCTGCTGCCGGCACAGCTGGGAAACTGAGGCAGGAGGCCAAGGGACTGGCCTGAGGCCAGGCGTGCGGGATTACTGTCTCTCCATGGGGAGCATCCTTCTGTTGATGTGGTGAGCGGGGACGGGTGTTTGTGGGGACTGGCCACCCCGAGTAATGCCAGTCTTGTGCTCGCGAAGTTAACGCCGACACTATCGGGCTGAAGGTGAGAAGCTGGGGCACCAGTTCTTCTGCCCTGGAGCTGGAAGTCCCTCTCTGGAGGATAACTTCTATCAGTCTAAAATTCACATATCTGCTTCAAATGCTCTGAAAACCTGTGTTTCAGCTGGGTATGGAGCAGACTTAAAGTCATGGACTTGGAATAATTTCAACTAGGGGTCTTGGAAATAAGGAGTTCAGTTCCTCTCTTCCCCCGAACCAAATACATCATTTTTTCTGCAGGATGACACTTAATCTTTGTCTTTGCCCTCAGACCTAGGGCTCAAACTGTGGTTCTGATCAAGATCAAAATAATTTCAGCTGGCCAACACTCACCATTTGACATTCCACCTGTTTGAAGCAAAATTGGAAATGGTATTTATGATGAAGATTAGCTCATGGCCATTAAGTGGTCTGGGCTGAGATGGATATTTGCTGTCAAAGTGGTGGTGGTGATTTATCTCAGCTGAATGTTTCCCCGGCTATATGAAGTTACTGCCACAGAGCTCTTCTGGCAGAAGAAATCCATGAACATTCCTGAGTTGCATTTTTGCAAAGCTGAAGAACTGACCCCAAAATGCTTTTGTAAAGACAAGAGAGGAAGTCTTGCACTTTCCCTTTCTCAGACTGAGTTGTCAGAATTACTCGGTACTGAGGCAGTATCAAACGGCTGGGGGGAAAAAAAGGGAAATAAATTATTTCTACAATCTTAATTGGTCAAAGAATAAGGGGTCTAAAACAAATCTGACAGTTGCAGAAAATTCAAAACAGGTACTAAGCTATATATTAAAAAAATTGCCCTACAAGTGATTGCAGCGAGGGAGCAGCAGACCACCCGTGCTGGATCAGCCCACATGGTCACTCTCTTCCAGGATCTTCTGTCTACTGCGCGCAGCAGCAGATAGTGGATGTTCAGACAGCAGCACTAAGCTTTTTCCCAGACGTGCTCCTGTCTTCTGGCACTCAGGAGCAGAAGGAGTTGGGGACCAGAAGCTATTACCTCTTTCATAATCTTTCTGGGTCACCACGTTTAGCATGTGCTTGATGGAGAAAGGGATAATAAACCTCTTTGTTGCCCAGTCTTTCCCTCTCCACTGTAAGTCTGTCCTTCTGGGCAGGGAGTCAGAAACAGGCACTACGCAAACAGCATCAAAAGCAGAGGTGATGCTGAGATGAGGCCTGGAGAAGGACATGTCCTGCTGCAGACCCTCTGCCAGTGCTGGGGAAGAGGGAGACGAGACCCACCACCGAGATGAACGGTCCTATTCACACCTCACTGTGTTACGGATTCAAGTAATATTCGTCTTGCCTTTCAGGTGAAATCACTGTATTGGAATGAACGGATTTCTTCACACTTCTCTTAAAAGTCATTTCTGTTAGAGTGTCCAGTTGCCCTGAGAAGGAATAGGTTATTGAACGCATCGTCTAGATCATTTGTGCAAGAGATTTCCAGAAGAGAGGCTGTTCCTTTATTTCCCACAACTGCATTTTTAAAAATCTCCTACTGCATTTTTCTTTCTGAATAAACCAGACCAAACTGCCTCAAGAGGCTTTTGCCATCTTTACATTTACTCCAGCATAGAAATCTTTTATCTTCTATGAAGAAAAAATAGCAAAGCAGCTCAGTGAAATGCTGAGCAGACAGGCACAAACCTGAAGATGGATATACAAATTCAAACCTTTCAAACCCAGAAAATAAATCAAGATGACAACAGTCCCAAAACATTAGAAAACCTCATACTTATGAAAACCAGAATATCATAAGTTAAGACATTTCTAGCTCAAATCTCTGGAAACCATGAAATGTGTTTCATATTGCATACAGGGGAGCAACAGTAGTGCATCTCCCAGAGACTGCTGGCTGCCTTCAGCCCTGATCCCAAAGGACAGAGGTGGGACACGAGCAGATGAGCACCGACAAGCCGTGGGATGGTGGTCAGGGAACTTGCTATGCCCGTATCCAGCCTTGCAGAAAAGCCAGGGAATCTACGCCTAAAGCTGCTCCAAGGGACAACACTGACATCGTAAAAAGCAGAGGGGACAGCGTGGCGTTCCCGGGATAACGCCTGGACCCGCCATTCTTTCCATAACTTGCAGATACAGGCATGGTCTGCACGCAATACGTGCCTGTTGAGTCCCGGTCACGATGCCTGCCGGGTTTTACCGTAGGGAGGCAATCATGGAGTCAGCTGGGGAGGTAATCATGGCAGTTATGTGCAAAGCCAGACCTGGCAGCCTGGCTAACGGCTGTGCGCTGTACATCGCCCCGGCACATCATCTGACGTTTCATCCCGCATCAGCTGTAGGGTCCCCTTCCAGCCACCCCGCAGCGCTGGGAGGAGCCCACGTCCACTCCAGGGTTATCTCCTCCGCAGCAGGGCACCTCTGCTCAGACAGGGCTTCCCACACCGCTGCTCTCTGCTTTGCTGTGGCAGGACATCTCTCAGATTTTGATGTAAAATTATATAGGGAGCTTACTCTGTACCTAAACACACACCTCTATTCCTGGAAAATTTTGTTGAAGATGATATTAAAACTCTTCCAATTCTGTTGAGGGAATCTCTAACCAGTATGTCAATAAGGCCCCATAGTAATAATGAGATGTTTCAACTTGGCCTAGATAAATTAACTATGGAGAGCAGCCAGTCTGCTTTCATTCATGAAAGTTAGATGCCAATTGCTAATGAAGAATGATGATAAAAACCAAATCTTTTCAGTTTTACCTAAACATTAAAATCAGGAACCAAACCAAAATACATGTTCTTGGGCACAGTCTCATTGACTTAGTTTAGGTTTGGTTACAGAGGTTGAAATAAAATGCATGCAGATATTTACTTAACATAAAATTGTTTTCGGTAATGTCAAGGAAGAAACCCCTGCAGTTACATTTTCCTAACACCTTTCCCAAGTCCTCAGCACTGTGCCACAAACCTCAGCAAGACCAGGTACAAGGGCCACCTACACCCATATGCCTCAACTCGTGTGCACGATTGATTTGTCCTTTCAAGTCCTAATGCTCAAAATTACAGATGTTCTGCAATGAGATGGAGACAAAAACTCAGTAGGAAACAGTTCGATGTTTACAGTGAAATGGCAGTTTCTGAAACTTTAGTTGCAGAACTGAGTATATGTGATATAAATATTTTTAAAATTTCCTTCTGATTACAGGTTATGCACTGGGGGAATGTGCATCTTCAGTGAGTCATCCTTCATAGGTCATCATTTCTTATGCAATGTATTTCCTATCACTCATGTAACCTTTATTAGCATCTAGACACGAGTAGTTAAAGGCTCACTAAGCAACAAAGCCTTGCTGAAGAACTGAGAGGAAACTGAGACGAATGAGTTCTGGAAACGATAATCTGAAAGATCTTGAAAAGAAACTCCATTAAAGCAATCATAGGATTTTTCACGGATGCCTAAGCCTGTAGCCACATAATAATTATAAGGATATATATTGGCAATTAGTTGTTCAGTAAAAGTACACCGGAATTTGTGTTAATCTCATATGTGGATTGCCTTCCCTATTTAGACTTAGATTAAATATAAACAAACAAATGGAAAAGAATCATTGTGAAATTCTAACCTTAGTATAAACTCATCATCAGTCACTAAAGTAATTTGAGCAGTTCAGGTGCACCAGCCACTTTGAACTGTGTTTTACGTTTTCTATAGATGGGGAGAGTAACGGGTTATATTCAGGATAAATGTTTAATGAACATAGTAATTTCCATAACTATGCCTCTGTTCCGTTATTACACTAACTGCTCCCCATTGCTCAATAGCATTTCCTTAGGCCTTTAAAAGGGTACTCTATTTAAATTAACTTGAAAAACCTATTTCTTTTCACACTTTTCACATCATTTTGTATCAACCTGGCTGGTGCAGATGGAATATGAAGTAATTTAACGTCGGCATCGAAGGATGGACAATAGCTGTCATTGCTGATGCCACGGGAGGGTATTATGGGCTTTGCTTATGGCAAAGGGTTGCAAATATTATATGTGATAGTGATCTGCTCAAACCTGAGACTAATCATTCGACAAAGTTCAACTAATTGCATTGATTACCTCTGCATTGACAAACCAGTTATTAGTGAATTGTTTATATCTCTCTCCTGAAGCATCCTTTGGATTTTGGAGATGCTAATATGTACTCGGAGCCATATGAGGCTTTTTTCATTTGACTTTTACCTAGGCTTGACCCCAGTGCTAGACGTATAGGCAACAATTGTAGAAAGCAATTTTAATGTAGAAGATTTTTAATTGCCATAAAGATTCTGGTAGTGCCTCAGTTTGATTATTTTAGCAAACATAATTATTTAGTAGATGTACATTAATATTATTTATTACTCTTTAACTGAACCCTGAAGGACCTGAATCTGTTCTTCTGTTACTTTTGCATAGGGCAGCCTCCAAGATTTGATCCTCGTGTACAAACATCGACATGAAGTGCATGCAGAATCTGGCTCTACATTTAAATTATAGCTTGCAACAAAAACTGTCTTTTGGCATTTTGAGGACTGGAGAGAGCAGCAGTTTTAAATAATTATCCATCACATAGGAAACATTCAGCTGTAAATCTGAAGTAGAAACCTTAAGCCATGAAGCTGCACAAACATTTTGGCTGAAATCCACCATTAGGATTGTCAGAGTAAATATTAAAAAGAGTTTGGTATTCAGCTAAAATATCTGTTTACAGATTTCTTTTGCTGAAACCGCATATTGTAAAATGAAATGAGATCGCCAAAAACATTTTTGTTCTAATAACTTTATAAACTCTGCTATATATTTTATGGAATTTGAATGTATGAGTAGTTGGCCCAGAACTACTTCTGCAGGAGATTACTGGGAGAAAACATTACCATATGTCAGTAGAATGGCAACATCCCATAGATACTCAAGAGGATCTCAGGCTCAACCCAGCTCTTGTGTTTATAATGTGGCAATGTTTCCATACTTCATATATGGGTACCTCTGCTTATATAAACAATATTATGGCAATGATTGTCAAAGACACTTACAGGATTCCAATGAAAATAAAAGTAAATTTCTTCCTACATATTTTCAGAAAAGCATGCTTCTGCTAGCATGGCTCTGCTGGTGAGAGATCACAGGCCACCATCCCTATGCCCAACACGGCGATGCTGGAAAAAGTCTGTAACGTAGACCTGGCCCAAATGTTTTCTGACTGTTTGCCTGGGTGGTCTATCCATAAGACACCATGAATTCTGCAGAGCTAGCCTTCCTGCAGCTCGCATGTTTTCCGTGGAGAACTGTGATGACCATGATTTTAAACCATTTGGCCATCACCGAGCATGCTCAAGAGCTTTAAGAAAACTCTTCGGCATTTGGTGTTCATTGACAAGGTTCTCAGAAGAAAGTTATTTTCCTCCTCTGAACATCTGTGTGGTTCTTCACTGTGTAATTCAACGCTGTCCCTGATCTACCATGTACGGTTAACAAAGTCTGTGAGGTGGTTGGGATCGCTGTTCTCCTGCCGTTCAGGAGTTACTGGACTTGGGAAGCGGTACAGACCTACGTCTCAGGCAGTGACCTGCTGACGCGGAGGTGAACATGATCCATAAACTGCCTGATCCAAAATGCTGGGAGAGAAGTGACAGCTCAGTATTCATAGGGTACAATTTTCCCCTTGCAAAGAGTACACATTTCCCTTGCTCGGCAATTTTTATGATACTTTTTGGACAAAACCAAGTCATGCAGCTGCATATCATTCCAAATGCATTTACTATTATAGTTTCTTGCATTGTATAAGTGCAAAAAATGATAACAAACTGCTTAATCAAACCCTTGTCTCCTAAAAGAATAAATGAGGTATTTTTTCCAGCTGTTCCAGAGCACACCTCAGCACAAGAGTGGCCATTTATGTTTAAGCACACAACATACAGACAGCTGTCTTGTGGTTTGCTTTTACTATCAAAAAAAGACATTTGTAATGGCTAAAGATTAATAGTTATACGAGCATCACCTCAGGAAAGCACTTTAAGGCTTTGTCATGGAAGCACTGTAATTGCACGGCTCATGCTACGCTACACAAGAGCAGAGCTAAACATTTATTTGAGAATAAAACATATATTTGAGAATACTAAACGTAGTCTGGACAAACGGAACAACTTTTCCTATAAAACAATAGCTGTACAATGTCAAAAATGACAAAGTAGTAACTTCTTAATACAGTTTTCAGCAAAGATATGAAAAATGTATTTGCTAATAAAATCGCTACGGGAAAGCATTGCAAATTGAAGGAGGATCTGATGAGAGATGGGGAAATTGGAGATCAATCATTCTTCCCCTGGACACTGGAGTAACTTCAGAGAAAGATGGACGTTACAAAATACCCTTTCCCAGGTAACAGTTTGAGAATTTTGGGACAATTAGCTTGAGACTGCCCTTTCTAATCTCGCTGGCAAAAGCAAAGCTGGGGTGTGGTGGAAAACATCTGCAAGAACTCCTCGTATTCAGAGCTTTGCCCAAAAGTGCCAGTTCAGACTCTTGAGGAAGCAACACTTAAAGGTGGCCAGCAACATCATTGGGGGTTCGCAAACAGTTCTTACTCCCAACAAATGCAGATATAAATTCTGAGGAGCTGCTATATTTTGTAAGAAAAATAAACAGTTTCCCACTTGGGTAATAAAGCACTTAACTTAAATTTTCCTGGTTTCCATTGGACTCGTTTAAGAGTGGTATGTCCAATTAATATCACTAATTAGTACCTGATCCTTTTTGATCGAGCAAAATTAGAGACTCGAAGATGTTTATGTTATTTATTTGACCTTTCTGTGTAAATTCCAGCAGTTCCCTAGGGACAGAACGGCGATGGCGGCTGCAGCAACTGCTCTGTTTTGTTTCCTTGGACAAACACCTTTTGTGCATGGGCAGCGAGTGGGAATGAACAGCCACATTATTGTCATCCTAAAGTCCTGTATAGAGCCCAGACCAGAATCATCTGAGCAATTCTTGCTAAAACCCTGTCTCTTAGCATTTTTATATGAAGTGATTTCACTTCTGCACTGTGGTGAGGTCTAGTCCAGTACATTAATTTGCGTTTCTAGAAATAATTGTCACTTCTGCACTGTGGTGAGGTCTAGTCCTCATTTGCGTTTCTAGAAATAATTTTCTCCGAGACAGGAGCCAAACAGAAATCAGATTTCTTGCTTTCTGTGTAGATTATCCCTATTTAAGAGACAGCCTTTTCTCCTACTTAACATTTATTACGAGGTCAAAGTTCTTCACTTAAAGATCAGGCTGACCATGTAAACCCTTCCATGGCTTTTCAACAAAGCAATAATTACAAGTGTATATTACCTAATTTATTCTTTATTCTCTGTTCCAACTTCAACACCACTGCTTTGGTACATCTATAGTGAAGCAACAGTAAAAGTCACGTAACTAAAATCAGCCAGAATTTACTCTCCTTTTCCACCGCAGGGGAAGGTCAGGTCTAGGTGTTCTGGGTCCTTTATAAGTGTTTGCAAAGGAGTGTATGATGCTTGTCTACTTTTGATGTTCGTATAAGTTGTAGCTTTCTAGGGGGGAGGGAATTACAAAACTCAGACCATTAAATTCTTTTTCCTCTGAATTTTCAGAATCATTTCTTGGCAAGAAAGAATTTTTCTGCATTCCATTACTTTTCAGTGACAGAAATCCCAGAGAAAGGTATCCAACCACTGTAAACAAGGGTTCATATATGAACATAAATCTTGCATGCTATCTTAGGGCTTGGCAATCCTCCTGACCTAACATTAAAAATATTTGGAACATGAGAGGCGAACAACTTCAGAAGTACAGTTTACGAAACTGTTATGATCAAAGCATTCAACTTCTCACCTCACAGCGTACTGAAAAATGCTAATTAACAGGGCTTGTGTGGTATCCGGGATTTACGAATGATAACAAGGATCATCTGTAATTCAGAGATTAGCAAGATAAGCTATTGAGTTGCTAAGGAAGGTTAGATGGAGTTGCTCTCTGTAGCACCTTTTAAAATGATTAGTCACCTCCCATCACAGCAGTGCGACACGCTTATTGCGGTAGTAGAGTAGCAGCCTGCTATGATGTTTTTTTAAATGCACACGTGATTTCATCACATTGATTTCCTGTAATACTGTAATTTGCTCTGCTAATGTGAGCAAAACAAAAGCCATGTTCCTACATTACGAAGCGCAAATCCATAAGGGGAAAGTCATTTCGTTGGGTGCAAGCTTCAGGTGTCGCCAACTTTTGGCAATCCATCGCCAGTTGGAAAATTGGATCCAAAGCGGTCAGTGGGAGAGAGAGGCACTGCCTTAGGGAGCCGGCTGCCCCAGCTGGCTCCGGCGGGAAGGGAAGAAACTTCAGGAAAGCCGCATGGAAGGAAGGCTGAAATAGGAGAGGGGCAAACTGCTGCACGGACGGTAGCGAGGGGAGCAGGGGGCGATGCAGCCGAAAGGGCAAAGGCAGGTGAACAGTTCAGCGTGAATATTTGGGTTGGTTTTAAAGAACCTGTCGCGTGTTTCCTGTGACTCTGAGGTAATGAATTGTTCCTCTGGCCTGAAGTGTTTAATCTTCCAGCTCCTGTGTTGTGGGTAACCATAGAGAATACACAGCTCGCGATTTCCCACTGGTAGCTGTTTCTAATAACAGATGTGCTAACGTTACGGCACAGGCGTTAGGTGCCTGTCACACCAAAGGGCTGTTAAATACCAGACAGAGAAATGGCAGTTTTCTTTATTTTTGATGCTTTTATTCAATCAGGTGGATTTAGAGTAAATTAGAAATCTGGAAAAACATGCTCCTGTGTGTGTGTATGTATGTGAGAAAGAAAAGGAGTTAGAGAAAAAAGAAACCTACTCCCCTTTCTCTGTGAGAATTTAAAATTGTGGTTATTCTATTTATTTTTCTCCAGGTCCATCCGGTGGGTTCGCTGCCCAGGCTACAAACCGCGCTCAGTGAGTTTGCTCCCATACATCCCCCCAGATTTCATGTTTGCCCCAACACATCCAGTTTTTGAAGAAACAGAAGTATGCTGGCCCTTCTAGCAACCCTTTAGTTCAGGCAGAAAGATATCTATTTTATCAACACTTTTCATTCTCATCTGCCAGTTGTAGCTAGATTTAGAAATTCAGAGGTTATTCAACAACTCCTTGTTTCTCTCCCCAAACGATGGCGGTGTTCTCTTCTGTGATTCCTCATCAGAGTGCTGTTTCGAATAGACAGTGTCACTTTCTAAGGGATGATAAAACATTCCTTGGTGTGTTTTTCCATCCTATAGCTGATGATACCAGCAAGAAAAAAAATATTTGCTATCAAAACTCTCAAACAGTAACTGTCCCATTGTTGGATGACCTTTCCGTGCATCTGCATTTGAGGACACACCTCGCTCTGGTGCGAAGTACAGTAAAAGAGGGAGCAAAGCCAAAGCAAACAAGCCCACGGGGAGCTTGCGGGCTGTGTGCGTGATCCGAGGCATGTGCCTTGGAAGGCAGAAGACAAAAACGGGTCTGAAAAGGTCCTTTAACTGGCTGTCAGGTAGCAGAAGTTAAAGGCAAGGCTGTGCTTTTTGGTATTTAGCATGGACCTGGACCAGAGAAAGACTTGCCAAAGGTGTTTCGATAGCAGTGGGTGGCAGTGGGCCACCCCTGCCCTGTTGACTCCCTGCACCCTCATGGATCCACCAGCTTAGAGAGACCTTGAGGTGTCCTGCAACCACGAGCATTGCTTTGCGGGACCAAAGATCCCGAGCCACGGGTGAGTCTGCATCCGTAACAACTAATGCAAGAGCTTCTGCAAACATCTTGTGGTTTTTCAATCAGTTTTTGAAATGGCTGATATTAACCAAAAAAACACAACTAACCAACCAAAAACTGCTGACTAACACTGCAACCTCTTTTCCACATGTGTGAACCTGTACTATATATGAACAAATGGTTTAATTTGTATCAGACCAAACAGCCTTAGCCTGTGCCTCAGCCGTCAGTCTCCTCATGAGAGCTACTTCATCACTACCCAGCATGTAACACAGCCGGTATTTTTACACTGCTCCGGTGGCATGACCCTATGTTCTTTACCTTGTTTCAACTTGTTATTTACCTTGGACCCAAATCCAGATCTTGACTGCTGCTGCTTTCACCTAAGCCGTGTTAATCTCATCTGGAGTTCCCTGCACTTAGCCTCAACCCACAAGCACAACCCGGTATTTAAGCGAGCGCTGCCTCACCCCTGGTGAGGATATCCTTCCTGCAGCACCACAGGAAAGGGGTGCTCCCCGCAGCCAGCAACGGCCTCTGCACACGCCGGAGCAACCAACAGCACACGCTCAAAGCCCAGCCTGCATTTCAAGGACAGCCACTGCTGTACCTTTTTTTTTTTTTTTTAAATTATTTTTTAAGCAGATTTGCAAACATGTCAGGTCTTCAGGAGAACTGCTGTTGAGCTGCACGTTGCTGGACTTGGAACGCTCCAGCAAGGTTTGCATTTTCTGATTTGAGAAAGAGGCCCCTCCAACTATTAGCAATATCGATCACTTCTATAATTTGCAAGCAGCCTAGCTCTCCCTAGGACACGTGTACGGAGCTAGTCTGCGGGCAGGCTTAAGAATCCCCCAGTCTGTGTTACTAAGCCCCTCTGAAGTCACTGCTTACTTTCAGTGACTTTTCCATCACAAGGAACTCACAATATATGCCTCTGCTTTATGTGTTTTCAATTAAACACAGTCAAATCTTCCATCGGTTATTTCCGTTGGCAGCTCCTGTGGCTGTCCCAGATTTCTCCCTGCACACTTCAGTACTGACACAGATAACTCATTTTTCACTTGAGCAAAAGAGTCTAAATACACTTTACATGGTGCAAAGACCACAGTTTATCCTCAACTAAGCATAAAATAAAAGAATGACCAGAGAAAATGATGAACAGTCAGTAGCATTTTAATTTGGCTTCCAAGCAGATACAAGAACCATCCAAAAACTGGTTCCTTTTTAAACATTCTCTTTTACCCAAGATGAAAGAGAAGCTGCTTTACCTAGATGGTGCTGCATGCTATTTTCCTCACGGTAGTACAGAAGCAGATTTTTGGTTAGGTGTCTTTCAATCACCCAAATGAAGACGTTAAACAAGTTAAGGATTTCTGTTCCTTGGAGCTGTCACCAAGAGAAATGTAATGGCTCTGGAAATAAGGAACAAGTGAATTGCTCCATTTCTTGCAGGAGATTAAATATACGCTATCCAAAAATAGCTAATGTACATACTTTTCTCTGGAAAATGGAGACAACTTCCAAAATCAAAGGTGTCAGCCAGGGATAGAATTGATGCTGCAGAGACAGCACAGCCAGTCAATGGAGCTGTGAGCAATTTTCATAGCAAAACCCTGGCAGAACATATCCAAGTTTGGATATGATCACAAACCCAAACCTTGCTCAGGCTCATGAAGCTTTTGGCCAAGCTAAGCCACATAAGAGTGAATTTCAGCGGGATGGTGCCTAGCCACGGAGTTCAGTCCCTAGTAAGTGGGGAAGAAATAGCTCAGCACTCTTCCAAGGCTTCCCTTCGGTCCTCTGCGAGCACCCCGTCCAGGGGAGCAGTGGCCGCGTCTCTGTGCGGAGCAGGAAAGGCGAGCAGTCGTTTTGCTAAGCCTTAACGTGGGGCTTACGGACAGAAACGTGCACGCTTGCTAAGCGCGGCAGAAATTGCCAGATAGCTCTGGCATATAGAAAATTGTTCATAAGATATATTTACAGTTGGAGGGGATAGTAACTACGTTCAGACAGGTTGATGATTAAAAGTTTCCATTTTGCAGGTGTGTCTTCAGTCTGCAAAGAGCAACTTGTGGCTCAAGGAGCTGGCAGTGGCTCACAGACACTGCAGGTAAGGACTTACTTTGGGCAAGACCCTGAGCCAGGTGATCTGGCTGGAGCAGGAGGATGGACTAGAGACCTCTGGAGGTCCCTCCCAACTGAAATTAGTCCATGAAACCATATAGGGTTTCATTCCTTCCCTCCGCACTAGTAAGTTGTATATGAGAACGGAAAACTGCACATTAATACTTTCTTTGTTCCTATTGCCCATTTCTCACCTAAAGCTATGGTTTTTAGTGATCACACAATCATTTCCACAGCTGCTAGCTGAGATGTCACACACACAGAGCATAATGAATTCCAGGGGGGAAATATACAGCAATAAAATACCGGGACCGAGAAATACATTAAAAGCATGAATCAGTAGAAGTGGTTTCAATCAACCTTACATCTGGTTTCATCATTTCTTTCACCATATCTGATTGCCTTTAGCTATTCTGTGATGCCAAAGTCCTAGCACATCCATCTCACGAGAGGCAAGGCACTGACACGTTGTCAGCTTCTAGGTCGTTCCTTGCTCTTTTCCTTGGGAGCGTTTTACCTCAAGAAATGGGGAAAGGGAGACTTAAATTTTGGGGTAGAGTCTAAGAAAAAGTAATGGGAGATAAAGTTTTTTTAACATGTCTAGTTGTTTTTTGCAGCTGGAAAGATAAGGAGTAGCTGAAGCTAAATTCTGAAAAACATCTAATGCATGGCTGCAGAGCTTTATAGAGCAATCCCCACTCTGCTTTCCCACAACCAGAAGCAGAACGCTACCTTAGTGACCCAACCGCAGACCTCTTCTACTTGTATTTCCAGTTTGAAGGCAAGCAGACCTTCAGAAGAAACAGCCGTATCTTTCCGGTGTCTTTAAAAGATGTTTATAGTGAGCAAGCCATAGAGAGGAGGGACTGGGCAACGTGCCTGATGCCTTCAAACCTCAGCTCTTCGTGCACCTCCACCACCTGTGCAAGGATGCAGATGTTCACAGAGCAGGTGGTGAAGTGCGAGTTACTTGCGCACAAATAACAAGTTAGAAATAATGGGAGATGCTGATTCTTTAGCTTTCTCAAAGGCTGACCCCTCGAAGGCTCTGAAGCTGGGTGGGTGGAGCACTTAAGTGTCTAGCTGATGTTGATTTGGCCAGAAATACTGTGTAAAGGATCTGGATTAGAAATGGAGAGAGCTGCTTCCTCATCATCAACTCAGGTTCTTCTCTGCATAGATTCCCCGTGCTTAACCTACGTTGTGAAGTGAATGGAGAAAATGTAGCTGGATAACCACAGGACTTTACGGAGATTAAGCATTTTTGAAAGTCTGATCTTGAAAGTACCAAGCATATTTGGTACCGGTCCTCCTGCTCCCTGTGGCAAACTAGGGATGGCAATTACTTACTGGACATAGCCGTTCACCAAAAAAAAAATTAAGAAAATGGTTTTGCCCATAAAATGTTACTAACCGTTCAGGTGTTTTGCAGACTTTCAGGACTGTGAGATAGCTCTGAGGTGGGAAACGAGCTTTGCTGCTCTCACATGATCTTGGCTGCAAGATCACGAGTGTCGGAGCGAGCTACGCTGGATTCAGGGAACTTATATAGGGATGGATTTAAGTGTTTTTAAAGTTACATGGTTATAACCTTTATGCACTCTTCCCTCATTTCTTGGCCTGGCCTAGGTCAATGGATTTCATTTTCTGAAAAGTATCTTCGCCTGGAAAAGCTGCCGCGAAATAAAACCCAGGGTGGTTTTATTTGGCAAAAGCTCATCAGGCAAGTTTTTAACATCCTAAAGCCAAAATCAGTTGTGTGGTTTGCATAAATATTCTATTTTAATTCCAACCTGCAAAGTCACGGGGATTTGGAAAGTAACTCAAGCTTTGGCCCATCTCTATCAGGAAATATTAACTGGTGTATATCTGTTATTAGTATTGCAGATTTCACCGGTTATTGTCTCAGGCTTGTAAAGCCTTCACTGAGCAGGACTACCCTGTGCCACCAAAAGGCCACCTCCTGGCCAGCCAAACGCTCACCAAGAACAAACCCCTTCTCCACAGCCACGTGATCTCCTTTAAACAACTCAAGCCCAGAGCTTCCCACTTCCACACATACACCGACCCCAACTTTGGCTTTTCACCAGGTATGGCTTCTATTCCTCCAACCTGGAATCCATCCATCACCACCAGCTTTACCGTCACAGAAGAGACGCTGCTAATGAGCAATTCTGTGCCAGACGGGCGACTCTCCAGAAGAGCTGCCCCGTGTGTTGGACAACTCTGTGTCCTGTTTCTGCAACAGACGGTGTTTGGGTAGTGTTGGGCCATTGACAAAACTTGTGATGGAGGCAATAAGCATTCGTCCCTGCTATCAGGGATTTTGCTTCTGAACGGTAATATTTAAACTTGAATGAGCCGAAATAAAATGTCTGAAAGGAATGATAAATATGTTTAAGAGAAGGCACACAATATTTGTTCTGATTTGGGTTATTTGGTTATTTTGAATAGTCAGAATGCCTGTGCATATGAATTTTAGGCGTGAAAGACAGTTTTTTTCAGATTGCTGTCTCTCTTCTGTCTGTCACTGCAGTAAGAGAAACAGGAAGCAATCCATGCATTTTACATCATCTTCTTTTGGATGCATCTTAATGCATTTGAATACACAAGGCTAAAATACTGATTCTGAACATCTAAAGTTGCATACATATATATGTATAAAAATATGTCCATTGAGTTTGGAGAAGCAAATGTAAAGAATGACTAATATTATTGCTTTTTTAAATTAGAAAATGAGCAAATTATAAATTTCATCAAGGTTTTAAAGGTCAAAGATACCAGCAGCATTCTGCCTCGGTTTTGCTGTTAGTCAGTTCACTCATGTATTTAATAAAACAGCCCTCAAGACAACATTTCAAGGTAGTGCATGCTCTTTGCCTGCACAATGAGTCATTTTCTGAATGCTCATCTCTTCCTTTAAGTTCAGTTGAATAATATTTGCTTAAAATGCTTTCTGTTCTAATTCTTATTTGTGGAAATAAAAGGCTTGGCTCAGCCTTGCTCTACAAGGTGGCTGCAGCTCTGCTCCTTTCAGCACAATTGCCTAGGTTTTGGCATCGGTGGAGAAATGGCAACTCAAGGTAGCTGTTAGCAATACAACAAACCTATCAAGCAACAGGAGGAGAAGGAAAAATATTTAAATATTTAGGGAGGTGGAGCTACATCCTCAAGAGGTTTAGACCTTGACATGTGACATAAATTACAAAGTGTGCTCAACTATTTGCACGTTCAGTTGAAATGTAGTAAAAAATTCCCTTAGAAAGAGGGGAAGGAACATTTGGTAATACTGAACCATCTAAATTCAACTTTTTTTTTTAGAATTTCTTGGAAATCATGCAAAACAAGAGAAGAAGAAATCATCCAGTCCATTCTCTTGCTCCAAGTCAAGACCAATTATAGCTAAATCATTCCTGATAATAGCTGCCAAGCTTATTCTTAAAGACTTCCCATGACGGAGTTTCCTTAAGCTCTCCTGGCAACCTATAGCAGTGCCTCACTATTTTAATCATTAGCTAGGTTTTCCTGATGTCTAGCCTAAATTGCCCTCACTGAAATGGGATGTTTCGTCAGATCTGCTTTCTTGAACAGAACACTTGATTATATTAAAAGGGATCTGCAAACACAAATTAAATATTTCATTTGTAAGAAACCGTTCCATTAGGAAAAAATTTCACAGATGCTCAATGCAAAAACCAAAGGAACTGCATGACTGATGCCAGTGCTCATCTAAGAAATGAGAGAGTCCAGTCAGTCAAATTGCTGTTTTGCTTACAATTAACACACGAAAGAAAGAAATTTCACATTCTGGAACATCTTGTAGCTTATTAGGTTACTGTTTGGATAGACGGGCTTATAACCTGGCCTCAAAAAAGGGGTCTGGGATAGGAGAACAAAATAATTTCAACAAAGTTGAAATTAGTTCTCCAAACTGAGGGAGTATGGATTTAGCAAGGCCAGCCCTTTATCTGGGTACCTGACAG
>NW_009211434.1:31754-46241 GCF_000690835.1 Fulmarus glacialis | reverse complement strand
CCCTACTTGCTCCAGAAGAACTATTTAGGCCTGAGAACAAGGAGGAAATCTCTGCCCCAGCAGAGCATTCCCCAGCAAAGAGCCTTGACTCCAGCAGGGTGGAGATGGCGCCGACCACAAACCTGCCCCTCCAGCAGCTCGTTTTAGAGGATGGCAAGGGGACGTATGTGGTACCAAGAACACAAATAGGTAAGGCATGTGTATAATGAGGATAGCTTTTGGATTAAAAACATCAAAACTAAACAAGGAAATCAAACAGTACTTGATATCTACTCATCAGAACGTGTACGGCTTCACGCACGTGAAGGTGTCCTGGTGGAAGAGCAATGGCGTGAGGGCAGGGGAGAGCCTGGCCGCTGGCGCAGAGACTGACTCGGTGCGGGGGGCTGCGTGGCACAGGCGGCACAGCCACTAAATTTCAGGCATGGCACTGCAGTAATCACCCCCCGGATCTCCACTTCACTCAGCAGTGCTGCCTGGATATGGCTTTGCTGCTATCGTTCCGGTCTGATCTAGCCACCTCCGTCCTAAAATGAGTCTACGTTAGCATGACAGGGTGCAAGCAAGCGCAGACAGATGGTGCAGAGCGCAATAAGCTGTACAAAGTACTGTGAAACAGAGAGCAACTTCCTTACAGTCAGTGGAACTGGGCCAGCCTATAACTAAAGCAAACAAGATCAGAATCGGGACCACATTACTTATTTACCAGCTACAGCAATTAGGCAGTGCAAATAGTTAAAGGGGTTTTTTTTGTTTTGTTTTTGTTTTTTTTTTTTTTTTTTTAAAGATAGTGATTTAATCCAATTCTTCAAACAGTTGAAGTAAACCAGATAAATACTGTTTTAATCAAATTTGAACAAATAATAAATTTCAGGATTTAAATACCACTTAGTGATTCTCAGCCTCCCCCCTTCTTGTTTAGTGCCTTGTAAAAGACAATTGCTCTCAGATTCCTTGAAATGAATAGAAGCTGCTTTTGTACTTTAAAACTAGTATGGGAGAAGAAAATTGCAAGAACACTTTCAGGTTAATGAGTATGAGTTACAAAATTCAAGATGAACATGACACTAATCGCTAAATCAATGCGACTCAGAGCACACTCTCACCCTGCAAGTCTCTTCCTCTAGTTATTGTGACAGAATGCAAGATTAGCAACAAAAGAAACATTTGTCAAATAAATTACATTTTAAAAAAAAGAACATGGATTTCATCAAATCGCACAACAATTATTATGTTACCAGTCCCAATGATAAACACTTGGGGCAAATTATGAGGGATTTGGAGATAGCTTGGGAAATATCTTGCCTTATTTCTAATGGATGCCGCCTGTCTCTTTGCTGTTGTTTCTGGCAGATGACTTGCTGTGGAGCCAGTGCAGAAGGAATCATGCAGAAACTGGCCGAAAGGATAAGGAGCATCCAAAGCAGCAGACGACATGCTACCCAGGGTGAGAAGGATTTCTTGGCCTTGGGCATGCTGACATAAGTGCTTTGCCAATGGTGAGATGTGGTAGAGATGCCACTAATGAGCTGGTGAAGACCTGTTCTGGAGTCGGGCGAGTGAACCCTACAGTGCCACGGGCATACTCACGGTGACACACTCTCCACCTGAGAGAGCTGAAAGAGCTGTGCCCACATTGAGGTTTATGGGCATGCCAAGCACAGATGCAGTAGCATTTGGTCAGGTCCCCATTTAAAGTTGCCCTTTGATCGCCGCAAACCCTTCGACAAATAAATTATATATTTTTTCTCATTGCTGAAAAAGCCACTTCAGCATCACTACCTATGGGTGCTCCAGGGGTTCCAGGGTGGAGGAGGGCGCAAGTGCTGGTGTCTCTCGGCACAGTGCCTGGACCACCAAGCACCACTGCACATCACCTCCTGCTTCGAAACAGCCCACGGGGCCTCAGACCCCACGTCTCCGCAGGGCTTTCAGGTGTGGTGGGATTAAGGCACAGCACAGCTTTTATCCCTCCAGAGCTCACAGGAGCAAGCAGAGAGCTGCCAAGGAAAACCACTTTCCCTGTAGAACTCCAGGTCCTCCAAACCCCAGATATTAGGCTGTGTATTCTTGAGTGCCATCTACTGGCACCATCTCCGATATTTATACACGCACGTTATATTTATACATGCACACCCCCACCTTCCCCCGAGCGCAGGGCGATGAGACGGCATCGCAGCGGCACAGCTTTCAAAAAGGTCCAAGTGCAGGAAAGAGCCAGTGGCCAAAAGCCCCTGACTGCGACGTTGCCCCAGCGCCCCGTCCCCCCCACTGCGGGATGGGGAGTGCTGGCCCCAGGTGTTGGTTTGGGATGGGCTGTTCCTCAGGCACAGCCTTTCTCTGCATGGATGGGTCCAGGAGGAAATGGGAGAAGGAAAAATCTTCTCTGTAGACAGCTTAAAAAGACAGCACTGCAATCTCTAGCTCTCTACCCCTTATTTTTACAGATGCTTTAATAGCAGCAATAGATTTAAGGGAATATAGCACGCAAAAACCATCATCGCTACTGAGGATTATCATCATTTTATCAAGAAAAACAAGTAGCCATATTGAACTCTGAGCAGCCAGTTGCAGTTGCCTACAAATCCACATCCTGGAGTGCCAGGGATCCTCCTGCTCCCTACTTGAAAAAGCTACCCATTGCCTTTCAAAGCCAGGAGCCGAGATTTGGTGAATTCCAAAGGAAGGCAGAGCAAGGGTGCAGACCAGCTAAAACCCCAGGAAAAGGCACATTAAGGCATTAAGTACTAATTCTTTTTGGGATGCAACAAGCTCTACCCAGCCACCGCCCAGCTACATGGGTTTCACTACACAATGTCCACGCAGCTCTTCTCCCTTCTCTAACAGCCCCCCAAACACTGCCAAGGATTGCTTAATTTTCGTCTCTTCCCAGGTGGAACAGGGAACCAGGAGGAGCCCTGCCCTCACCGCTGGCCAGCTCTTTCAGGGAAGGAGAAGGTGGAGCGGCTCCTTGCTCCGAGATGTTTAGCAGGAATCTCAGTGCACCGCAGAAATGCCTTTGTTTGCCCCAATTCAGTCACAGTTTCAACGTCAGAAACGCTCCTAGGGAGGGGATGGTGCAGTTTCATGGTAGAGCTCCTCAGAGCTACTGCCAGGAGGCATCACCTCCTCCTCCTCGGTCCCCTTCACCATGCCTCAGCCCCGCAGCACTGTGCCTGGAGGAACATTTCTCTGCCCACTGGTACGTGCTCGCTACAGCATTCAGCCAGTCAGAAAACCTCCCCCAAATTAAGAGGGGCCAATTTTAAATGTAAAGTGAAACATAATTTCTTCTTAGGGGAAAATCTGGATACAAAAATAAGCCTCATGTCATCCTTCAAAGAGAGGGTCGGAATTTTTAAGTCCCAAAAAGGGAATAACAGACAGTCTTTTTGCTTAGGGCCACCTTCTGCCACGTTCAAACCCAAGGCAGTCAGCAAAAGCATCAAAGCTCATCGCACCTTTGCAGAGGTTGAAAACAAAAAGCCAAAACCAACCAACCTAGAGTGGCCCAACATCCCCAAAGCCATTATGGAGTTAGGTTGTTGCTTCTTAAAAGCTGAACATGGCACTTAAAGGCAAATAGGAAATTGTTCTGGGGGATAGGACCATAGCTTAACTTCTTCGAGCTGCTAAGCAGTTAGCTGACATTTCCAAGTACTCTGTGTTTTGAAAATATCATTCAATAAGAGATATTTTCCATGAGTATTTTTTGCATCCTCCTCTCTACCCAGCAAATGTTTTTCTCAGGCACTTTTACTACTAGAGAAGTGTCTAGTACTGGAGGAAACTCAGTTTTGTACTTTCAAATGCAAATATTAACACAAGCAGTCTGGCTTATATTTCTTCTTTTGGCAACACAACATAAGTTTTTTCACCTACAAGCATAGCTGTTGCAGGCTGAACAGCAAATATTAAATAACCGTGGAAAAATACTCAGAATGAATTCAGTGAAATAAAAATAGGGAAAAATTATTATCCCAGTATTACAGGAGGAGGAAAATAGAGTAAATTGGTAAGATTAGAACAACAGAGCTCAAGCTCCATAGGTTAGAGGCTAGAAGACACTTTCCAAATTATTAAGTTCCTATGGGTCCAGTACTGTGGGTTGGAGCAGTTGATTTCTTTCTCCCATTGAGTACATTCTGGTCTCGTTCCATACAAGGTGAATGTTTTCTAGTCTTTTCAGTCCCTTTTAATCTTATTCGAATGTGTTTTTGAAGCCAAGCATGTCAACTTATCTACAAAAAGTCTTTTGTTATAATTTTCAGTTTCTAATTACGTACAAACAGTAGGGAAAAAAAATCTTCCAAGGATAAGCTGAAAGATTATGTTCTTTTGGAAATGCATTCTGATCATCTTTTTTTCTCAGAAACCAATTCATTTCAGGTAGTACATTAGGAAGCTTAGTCCCTTAAGCGGTAAGAAACTTAGTTAAAAGACAACTTCATCATGGTGGTGGTGCTGGTGTTCCTCTGCCATCACAAGATCTTGGTGCTGCCTGCACAGAGCTACCAACAGTCACAAAAAGGCAGCTTCAAGACATGCTGTGCATCAATCTGGGGTGAGAACAATAACCACGCACACAGAGAATTTGCCCAAGAACTAGTATTATAATCACAATTCCCTTTATTGCTAACCGTATAGGGCGTAAGGTCCTGCCTGGCCCCGTGCTGAGCAGTGAGACCTTGCGTGCTCGGCAGAGCCTGTCTGGTTCTTGGCTAGAACGGAAAGCTGGGTCTTTTCCTAGAAAGGAAATTGGTCCTATGGCACATTGCAAGTTTTGTAAAGGAACGATTAAAAATCTGTTTTACCTCATTTGCTTTTGGCAGCTTCAGCTTCCAGCAATTGGTGGGTCTTGTGCTTTCATTCCTAAAGAGCCTCTTCAGCAGTGCATGCCAGACTTTGCATTATTTTTCTTATTCGTTCCTGACATTGCTTCTAGATTTTTAAACGTTGTTTTAAACTTGAGGACACCAGAAGCCAGAGAGGCACCGGTGCAACACCAAAGCCCTCCCTGAGGGATGGGTGCAGGGCAGGCGGGCTGGCCGAGTCCCCAGCCCCAGTCCCCACGACCATCCCCAGCCGAGGTCCCCAGTCCCAAGCTGGGAACGACGACATTTATCACCCTGCGCTCACTCAGGGGATGCCCAGGTGACGGACGGGAGATGCCTGTAGGAGCTGTGCAGGCAGGTGGGTTCATCAGCGTCAGGAGCTTCAGCAGCTCCTCATCCCGGGGCTGAGCCTCGCTCGGGGCTCCTCTGAGCATCCGTCTTAACACTTGAAAGCCAGGCAAGGTTAATACTTGCAAGCCAGCAGCCTGCACTGCTGCTTCTTCCTTTCTGTAAACAGAGAACTTGAACTTTGACTGCACCTGAGGTCAGTGGGGCTTTTCCTGCCAGAGCTGCTGCTCCTCATGGCTCCGGGGCAGGTACAGCCCGTTCATGCTGCCTGATGCCTGACGAGCCACCGTCTGTTTCTGTGGCTGCAGTGGCTTAAGGGTTTCAACAAAGTACAATAATTTTGTTTGCATGGTAAATATATACTTTCTAGCTAGCAGGAGATATTTACCATTTATTTTTTGTGACCTCTTCTGATTCCATGTTGTAGTTTCTTGTGGCATCTCCACAGAAACAATATCACATATATTTTTGCTGTGACTTCAGCTTTAAAACCATTGCACCAGAGACATCTGGGAATAGAGGGGAGATGCCAGGGTCGGCAGGGTGGCTTCGCACTAGCAGAGGACCCGCTGCTGTCCGTCTGCACAGGGAAGGCTGCGTGGTGGGAGATCCCTGCCCCGTTGCAGGCGGACGTTAAGCACATCTCGGTGCTTCCGAAGCAATGAAGAGATGAGCTTGGGGATGGAGCACAGACTGGCTTTGATGCAAGAGGCTGTAAAGCAGTCCTGGCTCAGCAGCCCTCGCATCGTGCTATACTTAGACACCGCAAACTGCCTCACCACCTCAACAGCAGCACTCCAAAGAACATACATTTATGATAGATGAAACCATTTCCATCATCTCCCTGGCTGAGAGTTCAAACTTTCTGAGAAAAATATTAACACATAAAAGTCTCGTAGCCAAATGCTAGTTTGGGTGATCTTACCAGAACGGGGAAACCATGATCAATTCATGAAGCTTGGTGGCTGAGGAACAGGCGACTTGTGCCAAGCAGATACCACGGTGAGCTCTCCACGCCGGAGGAGAGGAGCCTCTGGGCACATGGCTGAGCAGCAGCCGGACACACAGACAGGGGACAGACCGACCCCACTTCTGCTCTGAGTGGTTTGACCCCACATTATCTCAGTCTGTACAGGTACAAGGAAACCTGAGTTAAAAGCAAAGCAGAGCCGTGTCCCAGCCCTGGGCTCCCATCCCACAGCTCTGCGAACAGCCACACCAGGACCGGGGCCGAGAGGAACTCAGGGCAGCTCGTGCCCAGCTTTTAATTCAATGCTGCCCTCCTGCTCATGTATGTTGGTCAAAATGTCCTATTTGATGTTGTCTTTGATGAAATTTTATGATGAAAAATTTTCAGAAGGCGGAAGAGAATATTTTAAAACAATAATTCAAATTTTGTTCTGAAGTGATACATTTTAATGTATACATCATTCTTATGTGATGTATGACTATGAAAAAGCTGCTAAAAGTTGAGATCCCCTATCAGTTGCTTATGAACTTTGAATTTCCATGATCACAGCTGAAGTTTCACATACTCAACATTCAGATTGAAATTAAGTGGTGCTGAGAGCAGCGTTTAGTTTCTAAAATCCAATTTTAATTTTGACTTGTGCAGCCATAATAATTTTAACTGCAGATTCACCTTCAACTCTCTTCTCAGGACTCAGCCAGAAAAGGCCAGAACAGAAATACTCCTCTGACCTTCTGAACGGGAGCGCAACCTCGTAACGTAACAGCGAAGTCTGGTGTGCTGTCACAAGGTTGAACACTGATGTAAGCTCACTTAGTGGTCACCCGTCCATCAGATGTTTGTAATGAAGCTTAAAAGCTTGTCCCTCACTTAAGCTTAAAATAAATATTGTGCTTTGCTTTTAGTATAATTCAACTTAGTTCAGAAGAGAGAAAACCTGGGAACAAATACATTCATAAACCCCTAAGCCAACATCTAAAAATTCAGATGTTTTTTTCCCCGCGTATCTATTTATGATCAAATAAAGAGCCTGGAGTTTTAAGATGTAATTTGAAGAGTTGGGTTCATGGTCATATAAGAAGAAACATGCCTTTCTATTGATTTGCCACTGTTACTCATCATCTTTTTACTGTTATCAACAAGACAGGAATAGAATGAACAGACAGCTAAACAATAAGGAAAAGCTCTGCAGCTGCTTAAAGCCAATAAAATAACTGTATTATTGACGGGGTTATCAAAATGTCAGATGTGCCAGCTCAGCTGGCATTCTTCTCTGCCTTTTTATTAAAATCCCATTACAAAGTAGAACAGGCAAGCAGAGAGTTTAGCACTAAGTTCCTTTTCTGACCTAATTGTTTAGGATATCTTTTTAAAGATTGGTTTTCAATTTGCATCTGTACATAAATAAAATGCATACAGATTAATGGCCTCATTAATTTGGTGGGGTTTTTTTTTTGGTGTGCAAGAATCACGTCTCTGCTATAGATGCACATACACTCTCTGTCTCTCCCCCCCGTGATCCTAAGAGAAACAGCAGGCTTCTGAAAGAATATTTTATTTCCGGGCTAAGTTTAGAATTTATATTGCTGCTCTGTACAAACACACTCCTAAGATGATCAGAGGCAAGATGGAAGATGGATGTACACTTTGCTCCTGTCCACTCCAGAGGTTCCTGGCATAGACACGAAGCACTGCGTCATCCTGCATCCCTGGCAGGCTTTTTTAGCAACGCTTTCTGTTGCAACACGAGAGCCCAGTTCTTCCGATGGCTGCTTTCACGTCTCAGCCAAAAAGATCAGGAAAGCCAAATTCACCAGGTTTATCTAAAGAAAGCTGACTTTGACTCTTCTACCCTTATTCACTAACCTTATCTAAATAAGTGGGGAAAAACCCAACCCAAACCAAAACACAATAAACAACCCTACAAAAAAAAAAAAAAACGAGTTTAAAATGAAGATGCCAATGACAACAAAATCACATTATACCCCTGTTGCCTGGTGTGAAAGTCCTAAAATTTGTAGTTCCCAGCACGGGTCTGTCTGCTGCGATCTGTGGCAATAAATGTGGCATTGCCTTGGTAACAATTTTTATACTTTGATTAAGGAGCAACTGATGCAATATTTCAGGAGACAGGGGAAAAAAAGGTTTGATACTGAGAAAAACATTCTGGCTGTTCTGTATTGTCCTTGAGGACTTTACTGTGTGCCGTCACTAACTGCTTAGCAACAGATTGATAGTGGCTTGCAAATCAATCTTTTCAGAGCAGAAAGCACAGTATACAATGCTGCATGTTCCAATTCAAGAGATGCTATTGGGAAGCTATATAAGCATCAATTATGTTTTTTTAGATGTAGTTAATTATAGCAGGGAGAACTCTGATTACAAATCAGCTTTCCTTACTCCCCCTTCTGCCTTTTAAAAATCACAAGAGAATTACTATAGATTAGCAAATTAGAAATCACAAAAATGTAATTATCCAAAATTAAGATGAGTTGGCAAGCACTGTTTCTGAATGGATTTGTGCCAGAAAAGTGAAGGAAAATAAAACTGGCATCTTTTAAAAAGTTTTAAATTTATTTGTAATTATTTTGCTGTTTGGTTTTCGATTTGATTTGGTTTTGGTTAGTGGGGGTGTTTTTTTGTTGTTTTTTTTTTTTTTAACTATAAAGTACTATTTTTTTAAACAGGGTTCTATTCCCAAAAATCTATGCAGACATCAAAACAGAGAAAAAAGTGGACAATTCAAGTAACATGGAATGGAGAGAAATTAAGGAGAATAAATCCTCAAAATAACGTGTGCCCATGAGGAGTTAGACAGCAGGAAGGGGCTGTGCAGGCACCATAACCTTCGGTTTACTAAGGGATGAGGATTGGAAGCAGACGTGAACTCTATCCCAGGAAAGTCACGCGTGTCCACCTCATTGGACTCCTTCAATTTTTATCCTCACTTTAGCTCATTCTGCGATGGCAATGAACACGCAGCAGGTCTCACGCCGCTGCGAACCTGCACTTTGCACCCCGGCATCCTCCTCCGGCCCCCCTACGCCTCGCCAGCGCGGCCGGGCACCCGCTGGTGTAACCACGGCTAGGCTCTCCTTCCCAAAACTCTCAGCTCCCTCCACCGCCTGGGACCCCAGCACCCCCAGAGGCATCCCGACCACCAAGAACCCTGGGTGGCAAACCCCTCGGATCCCTCCCCGGCGTATCCCTTCCCCGGCGGTGCCAGGCAGCACAAGGATTTTTTCCCCCCCAAAAGGTGCAAAACGCAGGTTCCCCAGCCCACGGCTGAGTTCAACTCAGCCAAAACCGAAGCGAGGGGTGCGGACGAAGCCTTCCCCGTGCTCGTCCACCCCTTCACCCCCGGCGGGCTGCTGGCCAGCCCCTCCTCGCCGCGTCCGCTGGCTGCTGCCTTGGCTCGCGTGGGTAACGCAACAGGGATATTTCCATCAACGCAAACACCTTCCAGCCCCTGCCTGCTGCTAGCGCTGAGCTGGTGGCTGCGATGGAGACGGATGCCGGGACTGTGGGCAGGAGGAAAGCTGCTCACGCATTTAGACACAGGCATTTCTGAGCAATTCCTTCACCTATATCAATGCTTAACTTAAAATGTAAATATTCAAAAACATGCAGGAGTAGGACATAAATGAAGTCCATGTACTAAAGTATCCCTGATGAGCCTTTGTACCTTTCAGTGGTTAGGCAGGTGGGTATTTTGGGTGCTTCACACCAGCTCATTCAGTGGGACACCTGTTTTCCAGCTGATGAACGGCTACGGGAGGAGAAAGGCTCATTCTTCCTTCCTCAGGGAAACCGCAGTGTTACAAAAACAGTGGCTCGGAGACATACTTCTGCCTTTGGTTGTGTGATTCTGACTGCAGCATGCAAGTGTGATTAAAACGTTAAAAATGGATGAGCAGGAAAGGCAGGAGAGCGCCGGGGCATGGGCAGCGCCGCCTCCCGCGGTCCCGACGCGGGACGCTCTGCGGTGGTGATCACTGTTGCCCAACAGTGTCCGCGGCTCTGCGTACAGCTACACCAGAGAGGGAATGCAACGCACTCGGCACATTTCCAGAGTGCTCCAAATAATGAGAATTTACCTCCTGTAGAACAGGAGAGCGGCGATACCTAGCCAAAAGGCTGCAATTTCAAAAAAGTCTAAGTACCCCATCCCCACTGAGAGCAGAGCCCCTAAAGCTTTTAAGAGCCTTGGAAAATCCTATCTAAAAGCCGGACGCAAGGTGCACAAAGTCTCTTCAAGGCACGGGTGCTCAGGAGCAAGGCAGTTCCTCATATGGTTTCCAGAATGAGATTTTGCTACAAATGCACCCTACAGCATAACTTACCTATTTCCTTTCAAGGAAGGCATTACACCTTTAATACGTGCTCTCTTTATACACGATGCATTTATAATTTAGCACATGATATACATCTCCCCATATTGCTTCAGTGGCTTTGTTAGAAGTCTGGCATACAATTAAAAATCTGTGTGAGGACTGATTCCTCTGCTCTTCTACCAATGAGGACAGCTTTTCACTCTGTGTGAATTTTTTTTTTTTTTTAATAAAGAAATCTTAAAATACAATTTTTATGGTAGCTTGAGTATCTAACTGCTATTATCATTGCTGCAACTGCAGGGCAGACATGCTAGGAGTCAGAGAGAGCTTCATGGTTGTGCTGCTGAATGTTCTCCTCAAGTGAGATGAGCCTGAGCCAAATCTTGCTTTGCAAAGCTATACTCCACCTCCATAAACCTACCAGCAGTTTAAAATAAAAACCAGCTGCATTTGTGTGCGGTAAAAGGAACACAGTCAGTCTCCTAACTGATTTCTGAGTGCTTGCCTAAATTTCTTGCAGAAGTATTCTGGAAATCAGGCCACCTAATGGGATTTCTCATCTGCCTTGCTTTTGACTGAGTGAAAATGATGGAAGTGGCATTTTGACACTTTGAAGTCTTAGCCAGTACCTAAAGAATTCAACAACATGTGAACTTACAAATACACCCCCATGACTTTTTAATTCCTGAAGGTTTTATTGGTTGGTTCAAATTCTGGCTGATTAATAGTTTGTCTGAAATAACAAAATAATAATTAAAAGTTACAGTGCATTAACATAAAGGAATCCCCTTTGTGCATGTGTATTCAAAGGGAATTTAATTTCTGTTTTGGAGTTTCTCCTAGTTTAAAACCTTGAAATTGAGATTAAAAGCTTCCCTTTCCTGACTGCATCTTATCAAACACGATTTCATATCTCCGTAGCTTTCTAGAATCCCTCAACTATATGCCTTTAAATTCTGTGCTAATTGAATTTAAAATTAGTCCCCAGTGGGGACTAAGTAGAAGCCAAGTAATTTAATGGTCAGACAATGAACAGCTCTGCATTAACCAGAGCTTCTGAACAACAAATGTTTTTAGTAAAGCAGGCAGACTGTCATACTGGGCATGCTTTTCCTTTCCTTAAGATGAAGTGAGAACCACAGTTCAGTGCTATTAGTGAAAAATGCCAGTGTCACTGCCATGGAATGATTAAATGTTGATTTTTTTTTTTCCCCCAGACAGAACCAGCTTTGTGGGCTTCCTCAGTTGGATTTTCTCTTAGTAACTTCTTGCTCAGTTTTCATGTCTGATAACCATATCTGTGCCATTTTGAAGTATTTTCATTGCAGACTGGGCAAAATATTATGCCTTCTGTAGCAGGCAAATGTTTAGTCATATCACAGTATTAATTCAAATCAGCTTTTGAAACGGAGTTTCCATCTACGCTGAACATTTTGGAGCCATGGAAATGTCAGCATTTTTAAAAACAGAAGACATCCCACACGGATGCAAATATAACAGCATAGCTGCACCTCATGTGGGTATGCAAAACCACTTCTAAAACATAAAATAAACTCTCCTGGAGAGCCTATTACTAATAGCTGCTTCTACAACAGAGGCTCACTTACATCTCTCAGGGTCCATGACTTTTTATACCCTCCATTAATTTAGCTACACTAGTGGAAATCCAGTATGGGCTTCAACTTCAGAAGAGATCTCCACAGAGGACAGAACCATTTGTTCAATCTTTTCCCAAAAGGTTTCCCCATTTAGACATGACTTCACCACATAGTCTTTTAGAATAATACCCTCTTATATTTGTATTTAGATATATCACAACAAAATACTATTTCCTAGAATAAGTTACAACTCTTTATTTACTGTGCATTAGACGGTGGTATTGCAACTCACGGTCTGTTACTCCAGAATACTCCAGGTGGGTCCAGCCTGGTTATGAAATGACCCAACCCAGCAATGCCCTGTGAGCCACTTCGGATTGCACCGTGTCAGACCAGCTCTAAGGCTTCACTTTTCAAACGCTCCCAAGCATTTTAATTTTTCTTTCATTACTCGTTTCATTTATTTGGAAGTAATGAAGTTAAGACGTGCTCAAGAGCACAGGGGGTGAAAGTCTTATAGCTTAAAGAGAGTATCTGAAGTGACTTACACAGCCTCCTCCCTACCTGCTCCACAGGGACATCAAGTCCCCTTCCCCTGCTCCCAAAGTACCAAAAATGCCTTCCAAAATTCCTTTCCAACGTAAAGATCCAGCAATAAGGTGGGCAAACCTTTAATGCAGTCTTCTCCGATAGAACAGACTGTACCACCATTATAACTCTTCAGTTGTGAAACACACAGACAGCAAAAATAAAAAATACTGAGAGTCCTTTCATGAAATATATTTGGTGTTTTTTGGGTTTTGTTTTGGGTTGGGGTTTTTTTGTTTTGTTTTTTTTTGAAGTCTTATTCACTGCAATATGGCTTAACCAGGAATGAAGGCACATTTAGTACATTTGGTCTGTTTTCCCACCACTGATGCCCCTGTTTCTACTTGTCTTTGATGGTTTGGCCCTTATGATGGGTGTTTAGCACCGGGTTTTTTCCTGCTTGGGAGGGAAGGCACTGTCACAGTGGAGCCTGGCTTGCTGGAAAGCTTTCTGAATTTGGAAGGATTGTACAAATAAAGGTGGTAGACATCTAATAACATTACCAAAGAGAGCAGCTGAAAACATACCCCCCTTCTAGATGCACAAGAAGTTGTTAGGTCAAGATCTTAACTGTCTTAATGCCAGAACAAGAACATGACTTGTACAATTTTACTCATATAAAATAATACTCTATTGTTTTCTCTATATTCATTGTGCTTGGGAGATACCATAATTACAGATAGCAAAATTATGATTAGCAATACTAATTAGGAGGGGGACCAAAACAAAACAGAACCACCACCTGTTTCTTTACCCTGAGAGTCCACACGCCTCTTTGGAGTGACCTTTTAAATAGGGCTGAAACCGCAGAGAGCAGGATCACCTTCAGTACAGCTGCTCTTCGCTCAAGAAAGGCATTTTTGGATGAACACAACCCTGCCTGAAACACAGCACACCCTGCTCTGGCGTCCTGGTGTTTGACACAAACCGCAGGTGGTTGAGGAACAGCCCGTCAGCAAAGGCTGGGTGACACCATGGAGAGCAGGGGCGATCTAAATATTGCAATCTAAAATATTAAATCCTATTTCTTAGCTACAATTAGGCAAACCTTGTCTTGCCCAGGATGCTCGACCAGGCTGAGGCGCAGAGCAGGGACTCTCCTCCTCTTACTTCTCCGCTGACTGCCGCGGGCGGACGACGTGCCTGAAGAGGGAGAGCAATATAAGCACAGTGCCCTACACAGCCCTCAGCCACGATGTTTACATTCCTATTCTACCGCCCTATAGAAGGAACAAGATACACTTCAGCTGCTAAGGCAGATCTGGTGTTTAACTGCAATCATTCTTTAATTAGCTTAACACCTTTGGTTCATAATTAAGCAGTATGGTAGGGAATGGACTTTAAGCTCTTAATTGTGCGTGTTCACATGAGGGGAAAACATTGAAGCACAACTGAAACAGGCTTTCCCTTTAAAAAAAAAAAACAACTATTTTTTGATAACATGAAGCTCTGTCACAATCAGAAAATGTGTTTTCTGAATGCATTTCTTTTCTAAAAAATCTTCAGCACCAGCTTTTAAAGATTTCTTATTTGACCAGTCACAAGAAGCCATTCTCCTTTCATGCTGGGAAAAGCAGTTCTCATTTCTCTAAATGTAATAAGGACATCCCTTAAATACTGCCAGAGAGCTAATTATTTCCCTGTCACCCCCCCTTGCAGACCCCACACAGCAGCAGCAGGCTTGGTCCTGCTGCCCGGGACCCACCACCGTACCTCAATCGCTGCACGCCGTGGTGCCAGTCTTCAAGAAAGAGGACCAAACCTTTCACCCTGAGTTGTAGCACCCAAAGACAACTCCCCCCCGCCCCCCCTCC
>NW_009211434.1:0-31717 GCF_000690835.1 Fulmarus glacialis | reverse complement strand
AGCTGCACCCCATGATTGCCTGGGCTGGCTCAGGCTGCACCATTCCCTCCCCCAAACACAAACCTAGTTTTACTCAAATAGTTTTCTATATTGCTAATTGGCTAAGAACCGGTTACCCTCACAGATTCTAGGAAACTCAGCTTTCCCCCCCTCGCCCCCCCAAAGAAAACCATGCTCCCATGCAGCGTTGTGGTGCTTCTGACACAAATGCCTTCTTGATCCTGAACCAAAACCATCTTCACGCTGCTCAAGTCAGCACTTTCAAAAACAAACATCCAACATGGTTTCTGTATTTATCCTCTTCTCTCTTCCTCAGATTTACAACCTGCCATATGTAATACACTTAAAATTTAAAATTAAGTACTTCCATCAAATATTCTATACAAAGCATAAAAGCATTTCTTAGCTGCCTTGTAGGTCTGCTGCTAGTTGGAAAGAGACAGTGTTATTAGAAATCTCCTTAGTGTCTTGCCTACAAATAAACACCATCAAACACAAGCCCAAAATATTATTTCTCTATGGAATGTGTATAAAAAAGGAGGATCTTAAATTTAGTAAGGGGAAGTCTGTGCTGACTTCATATTACAGGAGTAATATAATTACCAGAATTTGTTGGCAATAATCTGGTGATAGCTTTGGACAGCTTCGAGCAAGGCTGAGTGGTCTGACTGACCTCTCCCAGTCCCTTCCAACCCGTATTTCCATGCTTCAGTGCCCGTAACTCCTGCCGATTTGCCAGCAGCCGTTCCTAAGCGCTCGGAGCAGCTCTAGCACGGAGGCACCGCACAGCCACCCTCTCCAGAGGGGAATTCTGCAACGGGACTCTCAGGGGAGCTATAAATAGACGTGTCAAGGCTGGGGAATGGGCATTTGCCACAAGTAAAACTGGTGGGATTTTAGGAAATTATAAGAAATGGATTATTATTCTATAAACACTTCATAGGTCAGCTTTTGTCTTATGGTAGAGCCATCGCTATTCTCTGCTCTCTATTCCACTGACTCGTTTCTTCTGGCTCCTGGTGGTAGGAGCCTTGTTTCTCATGATTTTTATTCTACTGGCAGCAAGTGCCATTTATAACTCAGACAGACTGTTTCCATTTTTACTTAGACCAAACTCCATTGATTTCTGCAGAGAAATCCCTGAACTACTTAGGCAAGAGGAAAACTGAGCATCTCCAACTTGATATATGTCAACTTACATAACCTGGGGGTTTGACCCCCGTTTTCCTTCTCCTCTTTTGTCCCCTGGGTTTAAGGACATGAGTTAAACTCTTGGATTTCACTGAGATACTTATTCTTTTTTTCCTGTGTTCTGTGTTCTTTGGTGGTGTAAAATGCACATCTGAAGAATAAGAAAAGGCAAATGGAATGAGCTTAGTGTGAATGTAGGAGGTGATAAATGGGCATATAATCAATTTTGCAGAAGGAAGAAAACTGATTTAATGTAATGCTACGTGCAGAACCATGTAATGCAGCTTCCTCATTTAAACCATGCAAATACCACTCCTTCCATCATTCTGCCTAAAGTACCTCTCACCCCGGTATCTCGGTGTGCTGAGGAGCATCCACAGCCGGTGGAAGCAAAACTGATGTTTGGGTCGAGAGCGGTGCAATGCAATACATTTGGGTCTGGCCTAAATTTGTAACTTCCTCCAGATTGCCAAAATTGCAGAGCATCAGCAGCGTGGTTAACGCTAGTTACATCTGCATTTCATTCTCACTGAATCCTGCATGGGGACTAACTAACTCCTAAACTTTCCTTGGAAGCTGTAGCCTCATGATTTTATAAGAGAAGCAAGAAAAAAATAGTTTCACTCACCTGAAAATTAATAAGGATTTAGCATTATGTGATAAAGCTTGGTTTAATCAGTGTGTCCCAACATCTGATAAACAGCTCCTGATGTACACCCTTTGAAAAAACAGGTAAATTAAGGAGAAAATAATTACAGCATCCTCATTAATATGTCAGCATTTTACCTTAAATTATCAGAGTAAAGAAAATAGAGAGCAGTAAGTATAATCTCAATGCACTTTTGCGGTTCAACGTGTAGAAAAAAACTCTGTCCTGCCACCAAAACAGATAAAAAATGACTGCAGAGAAGCAGAGCTGACGGATGGGGTGTGGGGGCTGAGCAGCTTGCTGCTTCTGGAAAATGCCAGCACATGTCCCTGGAGACCCAGAGGATATTCTGATTTTTTGGGGACTGTTGCAGTCCCAGCCCCTCCTTCGTGCCCCCAGGCTGTCTCCCAGGAGGGCGTGCTCTGGGCTGGCCCATGCCCCAAGAAGAAGGTGTTGGGGTCTGCTCTAAATGAATATTTTGACCCGGGCTCTTCCCATGGCAATGCAAGATGAGGCTGCTGGGGGCAGGCAGCTGCGGCAGAGCAGGCGCGCTCGCAAAGACAGTGTGGAGGGGGGTCCTCTTAACAACAGAGAAAGAAGGAATTTGGGGCAACTTGAGGGCTTTCCACAAACCTTCATAATTGTTTAATATCTTTAAAAAGCTGAGTGAATGACCTGGGAAATCTTGCGTTCGGAGGACATAATAGCAAGCACCGGTTATCCATGAACCGGATTTGCTGAACGCATTTTTTATTCCAGGACTTTGGATCTCCTTGTTCAAGGATCTGCGGGTTAATTGATTCTTGCAAAAAAGTTATATCTATATTTCAGTTTATATGTTAAGAAATAACAATTTTACATCGCGTTCTTTCTTTGTGTAGCTGCTGTTCCAGACAAAATGGCATACAGTCATTTGCTGCATGGAGCAAAAAAAGAGAGAGAAAGAAAAGAAAGAAAAGAAAACAAACTTTGCAGGTCCTATTTTTAAGTCCTGGCCAGCAAGAGATCCCAGTGAGACTGCTGTGGGCGGCGTCTTTGCACTTCAACGCATAATCAGGACAGAGAAAAAAAGCTACCAGGCTTGTGCGAGGTTTCAGAGAAGGACCCTGCGGTGCCATGCCACCCGTGTGACGGCAAGCGGCCAGCCCTGTCCCGGGCGCCCGTCCCGGCGCTGCCGGCAAGCTCCAGGGCTGCAGCCCAGACCGACCGGGAGGCTGGAGCTCCGGGGACAGACAGAGCTGCTGGAGAGGCGTCCAGCCCACCTGGCCTTACCCCTGAGAGACCTGGACGTTGCTTTGGCCTGGACATTGCGGATGCTTTGGCTGAGAGATGGGCATAGAATAGTCAGGATCATCAAGGATTTCCAGTTCTGGGTTTTGTTCTCAAGTCTAGCCAGGCTTTGGTTTAGATCTAAGCTCTCAAACTGGAAGGAAGACTCTGTGTTTGAATTCTGGTGTTTGAATTCTGATGTGTTTTTTAATCAAGGCAGCACCTCCTCACCTGCTGAATACAGAATCAGCCCAGTGAGCTGAGTGTGCACAAACTTTTAAGCAAAACCTAGGCTTTCTCTCCAAATCTCTTGCTCTCTTACGAAGAAGAGTAATGGAAGTGCAGTCCTCCATGGTTCTCACAGATCAATGGTAGCAGCTTTCATTATCAGAATGACTACATGTCTTGGATGGAAATAAGGTAGTGCATGAAAAATAAGTGAAAATATTTTATTTAGGAGACATTTTTAGGTGAACTAATTTTCTTTTGCATGGTATTAATTTTTGAATCTTTCTGCTGCTGCTTTTCTTCCACTTCTCTTTGCAACACAATTATTTAAAGCTTCAGCTTACGGTTAAAATCCCTGTGCAAAATTTTAAATAAATATTAATGCATCATTGACTGTCAATTAATAAACGCTTTCCACATATCATTGCTATTAACTTCCATTTTAAGTTAGCTCTTACCATCTCTGCATGAAGCAAGTTTTTGCATTCCAACAACATCGATTCACATACAGAACCATCTGTTTCTGCTGCTCCATTTGCAGTTGGACTGGGCATAATAAATTCTATAGATTCAAAAAAATCAAGAGCCCGAGCACTGGAAGGCTCCTGGAGCCTGTACTCCCTCACTCAATATTTCAGTCCAGAATATTCCTTGAAGAAATGCCCTGTATCTATATCCTTATGTCAGAGCAGACAGAAAAAGTTTTCCTTTAAACTGCATCATAGTGAAACATTCAGAAATTTCATGCTTCGGCGAATCATTAGCTACAGAGAAAATACAGCATTTTCAGTCAAAGTCTATGAATTTTCCCCTGACTGAAAGAGAAACTAACTTGCTATTGGGAAGTTGTGACACTTCCAGCTCACCAAGAGTGATAATTTTAGCCCTCGGTGGGTCTGAGGACACGGCTCTGTTGACCCTGGTACCACAGGCACTCTCTCTATGTCGATGGCTGTGCACAGACTTAATGGCACGCTCTCATCGCCGCTGTAACAGAAAACTTCTTTGATTACTGATTAGCCACTAAAACTGTTTCAAGAATTTTATTCTTAGAAACTATGCTCCCAAGGTTTATGTTAAAATATCTGCTCTGTTTGCATGCTGCCTTGCAGCTGACAAGCTATCAAGGGCAACTAAGAAAATTCTGGATAAACTACAACAAACCTTATGCCAACAATAACTGCTATCTTTACTAATATGGGCAAAATAACATCGCCATTCATTCTGAGAAATGCACACATCCTACTTCTCTTTGAGAGATGTGCCTTGGAGAAGTTTTTTCCCTTATACTGCACTTTTATTTGAGCTATCAGTGCAAGAAGATACATTTGTGGTAATTGCGTTATTTGTACTTTAGGGGTATAATGCAGCCTCATGAAAACACAGAGTTTTTTTTTTCTTTTTTTCTTTTTTTCTTTTTTTCTTTTTTTCTGATTTTGGGTTAATTTTTGTTAGAAGATTAGGGGGTCTTCAGGCTGAATTTTGCATTAATAGAATATTTACATGAACAGTCAAATTTCATAGTGTTGACTCTGTAAAGGTTTTTACTATTTTATTCACTTAGCTTTCCTTTTACTCTCCATGTAATGGTGAAAATAGAGGATGTCCTTTAAGATAAATTATGGATGGTTACCTTTCCTGTTCCAAACACACAATTTTCTGAGCAGCCGGTGACTAATGCTTTAGTTACACTGTTGACAACTGTTAGAATGACACTACTACAGGAATTTATTCTGGGCATACGATAATGACTTGCAGGGTGTGCTTCCTCTTGTAACATCTGGTACTTAAGCAACTGTTTTCACTTCTGATCTAATTAATTACATCCAGTTAAAAGGGAACTCAAACACTGTATTTGTAATTTTTAGTTATTTGACCTTCTAGGAATATTAAATGTGGAGCTGGTTGTCTTTACCTGCTATGGAGCTCTTCTCACATGCTGTAGCTGGTATTTCAAAGTCTTGGATTGTAAAAGAATTAACCCATGGGGAATAATTCCAGCCTGAGGATTGACAGACATTAGTTATTTTTAAATGAGATGAGACTGTATCTGTGTTGGTTTTATTGCCCTTGGTATTCAAAATTTTATAATTTTATTTTGTAACAAACTGGGGTAAGTTTACATGCATACAGCTTTTGCAAACCATATTTCCTAAAGGGATGTTTTCAGCCTTGACCAGGGAAATCCATTCCTGCAATGACCCAAAGAAAATTAAGTACGATATGAAGACAGTAGAGCCTTGTCGAGGCTTTCCCTGGTGTGTGTTATTGAGGCCAAAGCACACTTCAGCCTCAGCAGCAGCTCAGGTAACTCTAACATTTATTTCCAGTACATATAATTTAGCATCTGTGAATTGGAAAAATGCAGAGAAGCATGTGATGAAGCCCAAATGAAAACAGCAGTTTCCTCTGAATCAGAGTGGTGGAACAAAAAGGCTTCTGAAGTGTAAGAAAGAATGAAGTTGTAGGTGTTGGAAAGAAGCAGTAGTAAATGAGTTTTCATACCTGTTTGTTCTACAAATGCAACAACCCAGTGGACATATATGTTTGGTGGAGGGGTCATTTAACTGGGCTGAGCATTTTAAACAAACTCTCTCAACAAAACTGAGTTGCAGCTGAAACGGAGTATGGAGCGTTACCGGTGTTCGCACCCTTCATTTCACACACAGCTCAGTTTTGTTTGAGTAATACGTCCTCTGGAAAGAAAGTGAGCAACCTCTGTTGTAGTTCTGTCCTTTGGAGATGTAGAATGATGTCCTTGTCACTAGAGAGGGCTGAAGAAGGGAACGAAGCAAGATCTGGTTGAAGGAAACGATGGTGTCCTTTCTGATCAGAGAGAGGGAAGCAACCAACCCCCAAAGTACCAGATAGAATATACCTTATGGAAAAGAAGTGGTAAAAAAGTAAAATCCAGCAGTGTTTTGTATATCTGGTATCTCTGTTTACCTGAACTAAGATATTATTTTCTGATAGGGCTACTTCAGATAAAGGAATGAGACCCAGTGGTGTATTTTGGAAGTTTAAGATAATTGGAAATTATTTAAGGGGATTGTAATTTACCCTGCAGTGGTTAAGAGTGTACTTAGAGTACACTTTCCGCGTTAAAAAGCATGCATGAGGCATGTATTTTTATAATCTGAGAAAGAAATGGACACATCAAGGTTAACTAAAATTGGAATGACTTCATTCACTTTTAAATACTTCAGAGGTAAACTATGAATATTGGAGTGTGCCTCGTCTAACCAAGGGCCATGGGCAGCCTGGCTGAGGGCAGAAGAGCAAGATGAGCCCGGAGAAGAGCCGAGAAGCTCTCGTCAACTGCTCTCTCAGTGTTCTAATGAGCAGTGTTTAAATATTTTACAGATGCAGGCACTTAACCATGAAGGATAAATGTTTGCTCGAGATCTCACAAAAAAGTCAACAGATTAGGACAAAAATTCAGGTCTTCCTAATTGCATTGTCGTCAGCCTCCTGGATCAAAGAAATCCCAACCTCATCTTCACGCAAGTGCTTATGGACAAATGCCAGTGTCTGATGCTAATAGCTAATAAGCTAATCCCGATTAACCCCCTGAATGTTTCAGAACTGTGTTGCGTTTTTTTCGGGGGTCAGGAGGCAGGGACCCAGCACACTGTCTTTGACAGTCCGACATAAGGACACCTAAGCTTTACTCTTTTCTGAATTCTCACCACTACTGTATAACAGATTTTATTTACATTTGAGTTAAATACTTTATTTGACCTCAAACTTTTAATATTTTTTTCATTTCAGTTGTTGATTGATATCTAAATCCATATAAACTCTTGAAGTAAAACATTTTCAAATAGTTTTTTGCATATTTAAAAAAATCTCAAAAGCTAAAACTCTCTCTAAAACAAATACAAATCTCATTGGGGTTTTCTGAAATTTTTATCCCATTTTTTTCAATGAAATTAATTAGCTGCTAACTTAAGTCCAAATAGGTTTTAGTCACTTGAGCAGAAAATTCACACCTGAACTTGCATAGATATTCACATATTTCCTTCATATATTATAGAATAAACCAGTTACAAAAATGAATTCAGGCTTGTCCATTTGTACTTCAGGGTGATAAGTAAAGATTTTAAGAGCAAGGAAGGAGGTTTCTCTGTTCAGCTTTTTGAGTCTTTTCTGTATAAATAGAAAGCAGACATTTCTCAGCAATTCAGTTAGCCTGGACACTTCATTAAAAACAAACAAACAAACAAACAATATAAATTTTAGGATAAATTATTATTGCTCAACCTGGCACAAATTCTGTACAGGTAATGTGAATATGTAACTATCTTAAATAATTGTATTAATAGCCACTTTCCATAAGTTTGAGGCATGCAGAGCATACATGGCGGCAATGCAGAATATAAAACAGAACATCTGGGAGACACGGATAAACTTGCTGGTCTACAACATATAAAGAAACTTCTTTTGGTTATGAAAGCTATTCTTTCCCTGTTCCTGGAGCCTTAACCAAGGATCTGTGCAGTCCATAACACTTTAAACTGGAAATCAATATATTTTAAGTAACCTGAAGATATTTTAATGCCAAACCACTAGAGAGAGAGAAGTTGGCAGCTAGTATTTTCGAAGGACTTGGCATCCAAGCTGGTTATCATGGCATTTTTGCTGATCAGTAAACACAGTGTCATAGAGATGATTTGCAGTTAAAAACTTATTAACAAAGTGCAATGATAACAAGAGGGATAAAATGCCAAGATGTGGAATTGCTTAATTATGTGAAATAGTTCTACCAAACCCAGGGCTCCATGGAACATTTTTTCCTCTCTCTAATGAACAATCAGTTCTCGCTGAATTCTAATTAGCCTCAATAATGTTGATCCCACTCAAGTGTTAGTGGCAGAAAATGCAAACTGGATGTTTCCATTAAACAACTGCCTTCAGGTACAACTGTGCTGTGCAAATCGTACAGTAAGTTGCAGAACATTTGTGTCCCAGGCAATCTTTGAAAATGACTGAGAGTTATCTTCAGAGGACAGGAGGGCACCTGCGATACGCAGATGATCTATTGTCACGCCTAGCGCGTTGCCCAATCTATGCCTTTCAAGCAGATTAAGTCTGTGAGCTTATCCAGACCTGTTTTAAAGCCTATTTGATCACGAAATAGGACTGAAGAATCTAACAAGAAGAGGCTTGTAGGAGATAATCAACATTGGAAATGCAAGAATTGGAAACTCAAGAATAGACCCCCTTCAGCACCTTCCTTTTGCCAAGATTACAAAGTACTGAAGTATATGAAAATGAGAAGATGACAACTCTTCTAATCTGCCAAGCCTGAACTGCTCCCCATCCCCAGTAATGAACAAGCAAATCAAAATACAATTCTTGAGAAAGTTCTGGTAATTTTCGCATTACAGATGCCAGATCCCTCATCCTTCTCTCTGTGTCAAGTTTCTTCTTTGCTCGGGCAGATGAGCCTTGTTATTTCTGCTAATTCCCTTTGCTTCAGCATTTGCAGTGGCTGCACCACGCTCAGCCACCCTCAGCTGCCTTTCACACCCTCCGTCCCCTCCTTGGCACTGGGGACACCTCGGTCCAGCCTCATGGTGTCTGAGGACCTGGCCTGAAACTCCCCAGTCTCCCCTGGTTTTTTTTCAGGGATGCTCTCGCAGCATCACCCACCGGTGACCGTGGCACGGGCAGCTTCAGCATTTGCAGTGGCTGCACCACGCTCAGCCACCCTCAGCTGCCTTTCACACCCTCCGTCCCCTCCTTGGCACTGGGGACACCTCGGTCCAGCCTCATGGTGTCTGAGGACCTGGCCTGAAACTCCCCAGTCTCCCCTGGTTTTTTTTCAGGGATGCTCTCGCAGCATCACCCACCGGTGACCGTGGCACGGGCAGCGCCAGCGGCTCTGGTTAAGAGTGTGTTTCACACACCCCCCCCTAGCTCGCACACGCACACATCTAGGCCAGCCTGGGCAAAATCAGCTGCTGCAAAGGAATTTCCTTCCTCTAAAGCCCTTGTTATATTTGAGAGTCCCCAAATTCTCTTCATGCCTTTCTTAGAAAGCAAAAGCCTCTCCCCCCACATTCTTCCGACATCTTCCTGGTGTCTCCCCACCAGGAAAGAAAATATAATGTTGTATTAAATAGGAGTGGGGATCGACAATGTAGGTTGCAAGCATAAGAGAAGCAAGAAATAATTCGTATGCTCCCATGTAGTTCCAGCACTGCTTTATTCCCGAGAGTAGGAAGGAATTTAATTAATATTTCAACTGACAAAGTTCAATATATCTGTCTGCAAAATATGTAAGTTATTGATTGTCAACAATGTCCACAGTAATGAGGATTGAGATTTTACCAATTTCCTAATGTTGAATATTCTCAGAATTAGGGCAAAGTTTTAGTTTTGCAAATATAAATTTGTTATTGCAGCCATCTGAGATGGTGCATAAGACAGCAGATGAAGTCCCCACACACGAGAATATTTGTGGAAAAGGTCTTTCCCACGTTATTGGGTTGGTCGTCAGAGATATTAAATTTTAAACTGAAACGAAATCAGATCCCATCCCTTTAACAAAATTCTTTCAGTCTCCAGTAACAGCATGAGTCGCTCCCTCATACTTCAAGCACTTGAACTGGAACAAAGCACTCTCTCTTGATCTACTTTCTCCCACTCCTCCTTGCCAGCCTCTGCTTTTTTTAGCGTACTGAGGCATTAACCCCATGCAGATTCGCTGCTTCACATGTCCCAGCAGTGAAGAGAAATGAAACACATGCTAGAAGAGGAATAAAATCCAATTTAAGCAAAAGTCTGTAAAAGGACTGGGTTTCTTTATATTAAAAAAAAAAAAAGGAGGAAAAAAACCCTCTCCCTATTATAATTTACTATGGGTCAGACCACATTAATGGAGTGGTAAGTGCTGGAAGTCCCCACAATATGTTAAGCCTTTACACGGAGATAGAAAATAGCTGTTTGTGTTTAATGTCAAACAGTCGGACAAGCCTGCCGCAGAATACAGGCTTTGTTCTCCCCCATGCCAAACCGGCTCACTCCAACTCTAAAATATTTTACCATAGAATATTTTTAGTTATGTAACCATACTAATGAGATCTAAATTAAAATAATTCTTTTCAAGGCCGTTTCTGGTGTTCAGACAGAAGCACAAGATGAAGTCATGCCATTTCAAAGCCACGTTGTGGTTCAGAACAGTTATTGGAGAAGCGCTCCTGGGGCATTTTTTCTTGTCTCTGGGGCTATAGGAAACACAAAATCATGCAGTGGTGCCATTTGCATCATGCCACGAACTCTGCATGAGAGCTGTAAGGATCTTGCTTCAGGTTCTTTGCCTGAGCAAAACAGCAAAGCCAGAGCAATGGCCAGATCTTCCTCAGCTTGGACTGCAGCTCTGCTCAGAGCTGGGATTTCTAACTGCAGGGACTGGTCATGATCTCAGTTTCCTTCCACGTCGAGGATGATTTATTTAGATGGATCAGTGCTCATTTCTCTGCATATCATTCATGGAGGCTTTCAGACTTCAGACATCAACTCCTTCCTATTGCTTTGGCATTTCAATCCCATGTGCAATTTTCTTCCTTTCTGGGTTTTGTCCAAAACTCATAAATTAATGTGCGTTAGCGCCTAATCTGCGTACATCTTCTACAGCCTATTCACACTCTTGATTACCTCACCTTATCCAACGTACAGCTCATCTCCCTTTCCAAAACGTCTTACCTTATTTACCTTCCATGAGGCAATCACTTTCTCATTTCTTCTGGCTCAAGAGCTCTTTGCCATTCTCAACTTTAATTTTGACAGCAACTCACGTGGGAAGTAGAAGAGCTTGATATTTTTCAGAGGACCCCAAATTTCTTTCACACCTGGAACCATGGCATTAGCTCAGTCCCCTCCCCATATATATATATATATACACACACACCGGTGTGTGTGAGCGTAAATGAAACCATGTTAATTTGTTAAGTCTTTGCGTGTATACGTTTGCGTAATAAAAGGCCCGGACATGATAGCAATGAATTAAATACCTAATTCACATACGCACACACCTTTATTGCTTTGCTGCTCCGGTCCCCAGGACACCGCGAGGCGCGGGTGGGTACGTTACCCAGAGGCACCAGCCTCGGCTGCAGACTTTCCCCGAGACGCGAAGGACACCCAGGCTCTGCCCGGCAGACGAGGTTTCTGTGTCCAGCTCCTTCCCCAGAACACTTGACTGAGCACCCTCCAGTTTTACTGAGGCAACTGGAAAACGTGCTGAAGTTCACAAGCCATGCAGCTAGTTTGGAGAAAACATCAATTCAGTAAAGAGCATGGCAAAATACACGTCCTTTTAGTTCATATTTTAAAATACAAAGTTTATACATCTACAAATGTGTATTCTTCAGCACAATAACTGCATATGCATGACATCTTTTGTGGGATATTGAAATGAAAAAGGAAACAGGAAGCTCGATAAAATCAAGCTAAAGTGAAAAAGAAGGTTAAATGGCAAGGAAGAACACAAGTAAATCTTTTCTCCTGGCAAGTTTGTATGCAACTCCCGATGGATTGAAAAGTCAGTTTGACTCCTGTGAACTCACACATCAGCAGTGAAACAAATAGCCGTGTAGCCCACTTGCCCAGCAAAAATTTGTTGAGCCAATTATTCCAAAAGTCAGCAGCTTTTCATTTTTCATATTAAAAAAAAAAAAGCATGCAAACAGTGACTTCTGTTCAAATAAATTATTCAGATCTATTGACTTGCAAAGTCAATACATATTATACAGCAGCAATTTATGAGACAGAAAACCAGTGCAATTCTCTGTTGTTGATATTGGCTCTGGATAAAAACTACTACGTATGAACAGTCATGAACATTTGTTTGAATACATGTTAAAAAGTTTCTTCACTGCTGTAGGTGACAGCCTGTCCTTGCTCTCAGTAAGTACTTGTATTAGCACAGTTCTGCTTAGAAAAGTATATAGAGCAGAAACTTTTTTCAGTAGCTTTATGCAAACGCTGTAACTGTCTGCCTTGGTATCTTGGAAGCCCTTCCCAGATCCGATTCACCTAGTCAGCACGCAGACGTGACGGGTTACCACCGCCTGGCACAGCAAGAGCAAAGCAATCCCCCAGGCCAGTACCGATACCTAGATTTCGTACCCACCTCTGCTGCTGGACAAGCAGCTCTCCAGAAGCATCAAGTTCTTTCAATAATCTCTGGTTTCATTTTAACAAAACATAACATTTCTCAGGCTTGACAGTGCTTTTCTTACTTTGAGGTATCCCCTCCAAAGCCCCAGCAGAGCTTGCCAGGAGAAAGTTGCAGAGGAAAACTGATAAGAGAGCGGAGACACAGCAACACCACATCTTGCTGTCGCCTTTCCCCTGCCTTTGCCTTATACTATATGACAAAGCATAATAATTCACTTCACCACTGATTTTCTTTCTGTGCTACTCTTCCTTCTGCTTGTTTTTAAAGGATCATGATGGACCTTTCACTAATGCTAGCAAATAAGGGACTGACCAATGCACGCTGTATTTTTCTCTTGGGCTGCCTGTTTTCATTGAGCACTTGTGTGATACAAAAATAAACCAATAACGAGACTGAAAATCAATGACAGCAAAGCTATTAAAGACACAAGGTCATGAAGAGGGCAGAAGTTAAGTTTTAAAAGTATGTGGTGCTCCCTTAAGAGCACGCCAGTCTCACCAGACCAGCAAGTCACATCCTTCCAGGCTGAAGTCCTCAGAAGTTATTGACCATCACTAGAAAAGATTTTAAGAGGCCAAATTTTCAGGTGGCAGATGAAAAACAGGCACTGAAGCTTCCCCAGGTTGGGCATCGGGACATTCCCATTCAGTCCCCTCTGCCAGGTGAAACCCGGTGTCCCTCCGGACGGGCACTGAGCAACAGTAACAGCTTCTCCCTAGAAAGCTTCTATTCCTGCCTGTCACCTCAAAACTGGGACCCTCGATGCGACACCAGGGCCTCAGGTGGGGGGAGGCGGGCGCCCTGGCTGAGGTCCTGCCTGAGGACCGTCACCCCACCTCAGCAACGCAGGGAGAGCATGGAGAGGTCTGGCAGACAGCAACTTGAACCTGAGGATTTCTTTTAGGCCACAGGAGGATTGTTAATGGTATCACAAATGTTTGTGATTTCCTAAATTATACTTATCCTACAGACTGGCGGAGCGGGTTCGGGGAAGGAATCTGCACCACCTCCATCAGTGCCGTCTCTTTGCTCCACTGCAGCACACCACCACCGTGGTTTCCCATCAAGCGTTGCTCGGTGCTGCAATGCAGTCACCCGTGTCTGCAACCCACAGCTCCTCCACGGCTCTCCTGTCCCACCAGCAGCGCCGGGTGTTTGCCTCTTCTGCAGTGCCACGGGCACCGTGGCTCCATGTTTAGATGCACGTTTCAAACTCACTAAGACATGTGGTAAAAATAAGGTGAACACGTTCGCGTATGTATTCTTTCCCCAAGGAATCGTGACATAATTGCTTACAAGCATTTGCTTATCCAGTGGGTGAAGTAATTAACTACCAAACGAATCATATTAGGCAATGCACGGTCAATTACCCACCAGTTTAGAAGAAAAGTAGTTATGTACTGCAGTAAGCTAATGAAAATTTTTGCTATTTTGCTTCTCAGATACTTAGATCACAGTTAAAGAGCATAATTAGCTAATTAGAATCAGAACTAAATGAAATCAAAGTCTGAGATGTCTAAAATAAATACTGCTTCTCTATTAAAATTAGGTGAGTAATCCAACAAAATATTGCTTTGGAAATTATTTAGGTTACCTCAGAATGAAAGCACATCCTCCAGCGAGGGTTTTCTGGTGCAGTCACGTGGCACCGGCCAAAATTATGAGAAGTCACAGGAAATCTGCACGCGCGGGCTGAGGCAGCTCAGAGCAGCTCACGGGTTTGGTTGTGTGCGTTGAGTTACGTATTTCACAGTAAAGATGATGAAACACGGAGCATGCAAAATCCATAGCACTCAGCAACGACGTTTTATACATTCCAGTTGTTTCTCAGCAGCCACTTTTTAATGTTAAACTTGCTGGGGTGCAAACCCAGCACTCCGAAATGCCGAGCAGGCCTCCCCTGCAGCATGTGCAATGCCTTACACCTCCGGAACGCGAAGAGCCGCTTTGTTTTCATGAGGTTTTAAGCGAGAAGCGAGCAGAACTTGACAGCAGGCTGTTAATGCATGGCTTGCCAAAAGGTCATATTCAGTATGATACTACCAGTTTTGCAGACACTTGTCATCTTTAGCATCGCCCACAGAGAAAATCCTAAATTTAAATGCTAAGTAGTACTTACAAGGATGTTATAAATTCAGACTCCCACTCTGACACAGTTTAAGGCAGGCTAATGCTGAGTTTCCTATGGTTTCAAGCTAAAACTTTGCCTGGTTTCTCCTGCTCGTGTATCACTTTTCTCCCTGAGTGTGCGCGAGTGGCTTTGCTGCCCAGAAAATGGGTGATCCTCTACCACAAGTATCATGCAAAAATATGTGTGGTTTGATAGCTGTCTCTGCTTTCATATGCACATCAGATTAATGGAAATCATTAAAGAAGAAATTGATCATTAAAGCAGCTTGCACATGGGAACTGAAGAACCTCTGACTGCTGGGTGAATATGTGGTCTCCTCGTTACCCTCCCCACTCCCTGGGGGTTTGCTACGAATCTCTCTGAGATGTTAATCAGGATTTTGGGTTTCTAGCGTGTTTGGTGGGACAGAGCCCGGCTCAGCGACTTCAGGCACCGCTGAAGTACTAGTAATAAGTCATTGTCCTCGTGACCGTAGGGCGAACTCTGCAGAGATGATTTAATCGGGTTCAGCTATCTGCGGCAGCCGGCTCTCTCCTGCTCCTGAAGGTTTGTTCTCATGCTCGGAGGATTTTTTTCACTTGTTCAGGCAAAGCTGACCAATTTGCAAAATTCCCATAGAGATGCTGCGAGAGATTTGTAAAGATGAAAATGCAACGAGCACCCCCCGCTCGCTGCCGGTCCGGTCCTCAGCCATCCCGGTGCCCTCGGCGTGGAGGTGTCTCGCTCCTGGTGATTTCTGAGCTGGCTGCCTCTGGACTCCTTCCAATAATGAGCTCAACTCTTCATACTAATGCCCCTTATTAGTAAACAGTGCTGTGTCGCTGGGGGATGCGGGCTGCGTAACACAGACGATGTCACCTCCGACTGACAAAGGCACTGTTCACACCAGATACGGTTATTCCTATTATAATTCCTGAAGACACCTAAATATTTTTCAGGTGTATTTTTTAATGAAAAAACCCCTCTGTTCAGTAGGGACACACAGGACACACAGAGCACAGCGCTTAGCACTGCTGTCGAAATTTTCTCATACAGTTGTTCTTTGGGTATTTCCTTTCCAACCTGCACAAACCAGTCGGTTAATGGGAAAGCATACTAAAAATCACAACTGACTGGGAAATTCCTAGCAAAGTGCATTCACACGCTCGCCATAATCTCACACATCCCCTTGGCAAACAGACAGATATTTTTCAACACATCTTTCATGCATCTATTTACTTTAATTAGCGACTACGTGTATTCCTGGCTGTATCTGAAAGTAGGAATTAAAATGTAATCCCTAAATAAAGAGAAGTCAGTTATTCCGAGACCTGAGGATTCTCCACCTCTCACACCACTCTGCGCTCGGGTTTATCTGATCCTGCCTTGCACACAGAGTCTTCTGTTAGGGAAAAGGCTGGGCAGAGCTGAGACCGAGCACAGTTTGTTTCAGTCCGAGAGCTGGATCCAACAGCGATTCGTTTCGGTTAGCCCTTACTCTACTTGGCTGCTTTTCCCAGAGCAACGCTGCAGGCGCTGCCCTCCGCTGCAATCTCCAACACAAATTTCCAGGTTTGCAATAGGTACAAAATGGCTCTCTGCCTTCCAAGCCCTGAAGAACTACTTGCTTTGCAGGACAGAGTAAATACTTTAGAGCAGATATTGTTCAATTCTACAGTCCATGGGTCAAAATGCTGGGCTGCTGCAGAAGTACAATCATCACCTATTTGTTTCATTTTAGCATCCGCTAAAATAAAATCTAACCACTAAAACTTTGAAATGACCTTAACCAATTTTCTAGAAATCTTATAATCCCTTAATCTGATGAAGTATTTTGACCTCTGAGCACTGGATGGATTAGTGCCTTAACTGCATTTGCAATAATTACTCCTTAAAGTCTCATAGAAAGCAAAAAATCTCGAAATGGCAAGTTTAAACTTTTTTTTTGTGCGGTAAAAGAAGCCCCTACCTTTTTTTCTGAGGTAACAATCAATTATCCCAAATTTTCTTTTCAATTCATTTTGCATTACACGTTACTGCCTGCTCTGCCGCTTGCCATATAGTTTGAAATGCAAAAATAAGTAGGACGTTCTAAATTCTTCATTAAAAATTACAGAAAAACCCATTGCACGTATTAATGACTTCTCTCTTTTCACTTACGGCAGGGAGCCAACATTTCTATTTCCTGGTAAATGTTACTGGGTATTACTGGATTTTAAATCATCCTTTCCTAATAGAGGGAGCTTGTTTTTGTCAACAGCTTGGTAAGACGTCATTAGCAGGACACCTTTTCAAGGCTTTTGTCAATTTTTTACCAACTTTAACAAATGAAAATACAATTGATTTGGATACCTGTACCATAGGAAATACAAAGCATTTTTAACACCCCACTAGCCAGATTGCTTTGAGAGAAAAATCCAGTAATATTACCTTCAAAAGTTCTTGGAGTAGCCTGAGAACCTAAAGTCTGCAATTCAAAAATGGGGTTAATTTATATTCCCCTTTTTAGAAAGGCCCAAAGGCTACATCCCTAAGGGAGAGAGTACGTCCCAGGGCAGCCTGCGGCAGACACAGCCTGCAGCCCTCCCTTCAGGGAGAACTTGTGGAAGACGGTGAGCACCAAGCTGCATAAGAGAATGTTGATTATCCAGATGATCCTGTTGTTTTGTTCCTCCAGCATTCTCTTATTGCAAGTGAAAAATGAATCTGCATTAGGCCCATATTTCAGCAAAAATAATTTCTGTAACTTTTGGTCAGCCAAAATGGACATTCCAGGTTTAGGAGTTTAATGCACCTTCTGCTCACAAGGTGGTTTGCCAACAGCTCTGAATGGCTCTTCCGTGACTGCAGTGCTATGGTACAAGCAGATTCAGCCACCTGCATCAGACTTGCAAAGATTCCTTGTGGATCTCTGCAAAGAAATGATTATTGCAACACTTCAAACGCTATGGATTTTATTCCAGGCTCCATGATGGATTTGCAGAGCAACTTCAGGCACGGCATTTTGCTGCACTGTGCCCCAACTGCTCCCATCAAAAATATGATCCCTACATTTATAAGTCCCTTTGCCACCTCCTAAGAAAAAAAGAAAACATTATAAAATTCAGGCATTATCAATTCTAGACCACAGTGAATGATAACTTTGGAGGCAGTCCTCCTGCAGCACTGCCATACGGAGGTACCGACACACAGGCTCGACTTCTCCCCTTCTGTTTTGCTTCTCATTATCTCGCTATTCTCCAGTAATTAGCTGGAAGCTACAATTTCCATTCTAAATTGCAAGGGTGAGCCAGGGCTCACTAGACCATTTCTGTCCGCAAGCCATAACAGTAAGAAAGAGGTTTGTAATCTCTGTTTCCACAGCCCAGCTATAGCAGTTAGAGAAATGCACCAAAGGAAAATAAGCAAGGTCATTTGGCCGAGCCATATACATTACAAACAAACAACGTAAAGCAAATATTTTGACATAGTTCAAATTTCTGTCCTTGTGCTGGTCCTGCTCTAAGCCACAGAACAAGCTCTGACCGATACTTTTAATTAACTCTTATTTACATCATCTTACGGCATTTATAACATCTTTAAACTGGACCTCGGAGGAAATACTTTTCATTCGCTATCGTCATGTTCGTGATGCCTAGACACGTTCTAACACCGCAGCCATCTTCACAAATTAATTCATTGCTCCTACAGCTGTAAAGATTCCTCATGGGGAATAACAAGAGTGAACTACAGCAAGAAGATCTGATTGATTACAGCTTGATTCCTTTATTACGGTGTTTGGAGAACTAAATATACAGCTCCAATGAAAGTGCACAAAACTCCAAACTGTTAGATAAAAGCTCACAAAGGGGCCTTTATGTTATTTTGGCATTATGCTCATCTGGTGCATACCTGTTTTCTGTTAAAAGCACCTATTCCAATCTGATACAACGCACACAACATCTGGCCTTGCTCAGATGCCTGGTCATTCTCAAAGCAATTTTTCACAAAAGCAGAAACATTTGTTTTGCAGCTACCGAACGAAGCAGGCAAATTTCTGTGGTCAGAGAAGAAGTCTGCCTATGGGTTGTGGATCTTGTAATCTAAATTGCACTGCACTATGCCACTGCCTGAGCAGTGGAGAAATTTCAGTTAAATCGGAGTTCTTCCACATTCCCTTTGTGGGGCCCTGAGTTTCCTTCAACAACCTGAGCAAAATTACTCACTGAACATTTTCAAATTTCATAGCCAGCAAAGGAGGGAGTCTTGCAGTCTATGCTATCTGAAATTAGTAGAGATACTTATCTAAGTTATCCAGTTAGGAAACTGTGGGTAATGCAAGCATGTGGGGATTTTGGAAGGCTGTTTCTTCCCAAGATGGGCTGCTCACCCAGCGCACCAAGGCAGCGTGCGAGGGTGAGCCGTCATCCAGCTGTGATGCTGAAGCATTTTCTATTCTCAGTCATACACTTTTCAGCACATAAAGTAGGACTAATATCAATCCTACCTGACATGTCTGATTACCCCTGAAGACACGTCGTCTATCATCCTACAAGGATCCTGAAAAATCCCAAGATTTTTCATAAGTTCAGTCCTCCCAGGACCCCCCTCTGGTCCTTTCCATCTCTTCCTAGGCACAGATGCCTCCGTTTCTAGCTGTGAAGTGTGTCCTCACCTGGGTTGGGTCTGCCATCCTCCCTCCTGAGGAGGTCAACAGATAAACCCCTCTGCTCTTCCTCCATCCTTCTTGAGGAAGCTCCTGGAGAAGGCCTGCCGACACCTGCCTGCTGCCTGCCCTCCCAGCCAACTCCAGCTCCTGCTGAAGGTAGGGTGGACATCTTCAACGGGGCCAACCTCACTACGTTATCTAGATTTAGGGCTTTATATCACAGTCACAGCAGAGGTTGCTGAGAGCTCAAACAGTTATAGGACGTGAAAAGGTGAACCTTGATCTTCTGGCAGAAGTCAGGGGTGCAGATGGCTTTTCAGATTTCCTGCCGGGGGAAAAAAAGTTGGATAAAATTTTAATATAGCAGTATCTATAATTTGTATTGCAATGTCCATATCAAAAGCACTTGGACAATAACATATACAGATAAAAGGCATCTAGCGTAGACACTCCTTAAGGAACATAAGAGCAGGGAAAATTTTTTATTCAGTTGTGACTGACTCACTAGTGTTTTGCAGGTAAATCTCAGATCATAAAATGAAAGTGTGAGCTTTATTGTAAAACCTCTCTGTGCATGGTAGTTACTATATTTCAGGTTTTCCATGTCATTCAGTGCCGAGGAGGACAAGAAATCTTGTTGCTGTTCTCTGAAAACCCAAAGTCCCCAAATTCATTATTGGAGTCAACAACGCTCCTTTGAGCACTGTGCGCCATCATTTCTCCAGTCCCCACCTGGATTTAGTTAACTAAAGTAAAACTTTTAAGAAATATCTTTTAAAATCAAAGAAACTGTTGAAGATTGTATTTAATTTTATTGCAAGCAGTGTCCTCTATTTGTTAAATTGAAAAGTATTTTCACCTGATACTTTGGAAATGAAGTCATGACCTTCAATAACTCCTTTTAGTCTAAATGAATAAATAGAGCTAGAAGTGAATTGAAAGTCTTTCCAAGTGCTAACGACAGTATATCCTATATATCTTGCAGTCATTAATAGCTGATGAATTCAGCTAATAATGTCAGAGGACATTGTCAAGGTTGATGGACCCAAAACTTGTCCTTGTTTTGACAGTACTTCCATAGAAGAGGGCTCTCTTAGGGAAAGCAATTACCCCAGAAAGTCAGATTGGTTAATAGTGGACTTCTTCAAGAAGATTTGGATGGATGGGCAGTGGTAGGTGGACGTAATAGGAATATTTTTTTTCTTTTCTTTTGAAAGCACAAATTGTGATTCACCCTAATTTTCAGTTCTGGTTATTTGCCAGTATTCAGGGACAACCAGTATTAGCACAGGCCTTTATGACTCCCCATGGTGTCATGAACAGCAGAATAGAGAAAACTCCTCCAAAATTTTGTCATGATTTGTTGTCTGGTCTTCACTTTCTTAATCTTCTGTCACCCAGGCCTTTTTGGGCTCTTTTTCAAGAACTATGGACAAGTTTCCCTTGCCAGAAATACGATCCTAAATAAAAAGGAAGTTCAAAGAACAAAACATTGCATGTTGATGGAATGCCTTTTTTCCTTGCAGCAGAGTATGGCTTTGTTTGTGTTTCTGAAAGATCTGGGAATCACTGAAAGATGTGCACTGGGGACAGCACTGGCAGTGCCGGGGGGGTTGCCGTCTCTTTTAAGAATGAACACTGCACAGTTGTGTGAAAACAGGGGCAGAAGGGAACAGGCAATGCTGCCGAGAAAGGAGATTCAGCAAGAACCAAGCACAAGCCTTTTGCGATGCCACGGGGCGAGTTACTACCATGGTGAGGAAATTTCTGCAGGGCAGCATCGGCTTCCATTGATATGGACAATATTGGTCGTGTCGGTTAAGTCTGAACTAATTGCATTGTTTCATTTGAGACATCATTTGAGCTAAAGCAGTTTGGCACCCGGATGATCGCCTGATAACTGGCCACGGCGAGGAGCCCTGCAGCGGGCGCCATGGGAAGGGCTGCGCACACGCGTGTGCACAGCGGGGCGGAGCGTGCGGAGACGGCCGAGATGTCCACTTTGCTCAGGCCTTTAGCTTCGCTCAACATTCATTACATTAATTATTGTCTGGAACCGCCTCAGGATCTCCACAAGGATTAAAGCGTTATCCCTGCAATTGCCTGCTGGCGTACAGATGCCGGAGGGGTGAAATTCATGATGGCACCGGCACGACCTTTTGTTTTTCATGCATGGCATGCACCCCTTTTCCTTTGCTGAGTGTTTTAATGCATCGTCACTGGGGTTATTTGGAAACCGTTTAATACCATTTAAAAATAAATAAATGGGCAGGCACCGAGGAAATCATCAATCAAGAGTAATAAAGACAAACTACAAAGATTAAGCTGACAACTTTAAAAGGACGCACTGACAACTCAGATAAGGTGAAGTGCGAAATTCCAACGTTAGTAACATCAACTCACCTGAGTATATTGCTAAGATAGTGTCTGCTAATCTAACTTCCTATATTTAGCACAGTGACCTGACTTCAACCAAATATTCACATCCCATTAAACCTAAGTGCTTCACTGACTGAGGGTGGCTTGTTCATATTTTTTAATGTAACCGGATACTAATTGCATTGCTAAATCAGGGACTATGATTGGAATATGGACTTTAAAAATAATTTACATTAATCTAGAGGACCTTTAAATTTACAGAAAAAAAATCTTTGTTTTGCCAAATTTTTAATTTAAAGCCGCCTTACTTGTCAGGGAAATAAGAATTGCGGCTATAAATCACTCAGCATTGGCGTGGAGAAACAAAAAGATATTGGACATGTTTATATGTTTTTCATATTATTCTGTGCAAGATAAGGTCTTACTTTATTTGAAGTAATCTCTACCTTGATCTTCTCAATGAAATAAAAAAGCTTGGAAAAAATGTACTTGTAGGGTTACTGAAGAATACTAAAGATGGGAATAAAAAATGGAGCTCAAAGAGCATAGACTGTCAGCATGAAAACTGTGTTGGTTCACTTCTGATTCACAACAGAGTGCAGTGAAGAAAAGCAGACATGCAAAAAATATTGAAGTACTTGGATTTCATTTCAGAGTTGCAAATATCTATTATTTTGCAGTTATGCGGTCAGAGGAAATAAATCTCTAGAAGGGTGTCATTTTGCTCCTTTTTCTTTTTTCCTTTCCTACTTCCATGTAAAAATGAAGTATAACACCTACAAGCACAAAAATCCCGTAGGAACGCTCGTCAGGGCAGTGCCTGTGTGCTCCAGCATCCCTTCGTGCCTGGGAGAAGTCGTGCACAAACACCTCTTGAGGCTGCCCTGCTGCTTCCTCCAAAGGTCTGCACGCCGGCACAGCATCTCCAAAAAACCTTGTTAAGTATGGAAATCAGCTTTCCTATTTCCTTACCAGAACAGACTTTCTCTCTTAAAACAACTGAATAAAATATGCAAGTTGGCAGCTTTCTGGGCTTTGCTTCTGCCCAGACCTAGTGGGCACACAGACAGAGACGCAGCAAGTTCTTCCCGCTCCCCCGAAGGCGAGCGTGACGCTTCGGCGGCCGGAGGGAGCTTCCTGGGGACCCTGCGCGAGGCGTGGGAGCTCGGCGAGTCCACGCCTTGTTCGCTTCGCTCATCTCGTCCATATTCTGGCCTTACGTCAGGTCACTTCAACAGCATCTGCACACGTGGGCTTCAGAGAGCCATTAAGGCATCAGCGCCCGTAAAAAGCAGTTTGGTTTGATGCCTAAAGGGGCCTGGGTGTGTGAAGACACACCAGAAGGGTGAACATCGGAGGACCTGCAAGAGCCGATTCTGACCTCTGTATCCTTACCTGGATTATTCTTTTTTCAGTGTGACCTTGAAACAATTTGCAGGAAGAGCACATGCAACCGTGCGCCCATATGCCTGTGCAGTGCAGGAGTCCACAAGTTTGGATTTTTTTTAATGACCTGACAATGTCATCTAGAGAATGGTCATGTAGGAAAAAAGCTATGCACACAGAAGCACACAGGAATTTTGCCCTTATAAAGTGAAGATTTTCTCATGTTTTGCCTACAAAACGACTCTTTCTTTATGGAGATTTAAATTTTGTGGCTCCTGCTAAACCGTGAATATGTTATAAAGTGAACTTTTATAAATCAGTAACCATTAAAGATATTGTTTTGAATTGGCAACTGTTAAACTTCATTATACAACATGCACTCTAATAATTTAAATCACAGAGGCCAGATTCTCATCTCAATACGGGTATCAATTCAAAGTAAACCCATTATTGTATTGAGGGAATTACTTTAGGCTTACATGAGCGCAACTGAGATTAAAACCTGGTCCCTGGTTTTCAAGCTCTAATGAAGTTCAGTTGTACAGAGTACTTGAAAGATTTTTTTTTTAGTCTTGTATTGTGTACAACCAGGAACATTGGTCATTTAAAAGATAAAAAAGCTAAACACAAAACCTGAACATATGTAGATGTTTAGGCCACCGGGAATAAAATTCTCCAATTAAAATACTAATAAATGCAGAATATCCCCTCCCTTAATTAATTGGTTAAATAAATAGTGAGACTAGGTGAAATACTTCTATGATTATTTAACACAGAGAAAAATCAAGAAGGTTGACTGAATAACAATTCCTCAATTAACACACAATGAAGAACATTTGAGTTTTAATTAATCCTTATTGGCACTGCAGTAACTTCCACAGAGAATCTATTCTGACTCATTTCATAGGCAGGCGTTTCAAGTTTAGGTAATTTCAACATTTGGTGTCCAATATAAATCTACTTATTAAAACTGATAGAAATACATGGGATTAAAATCAGACACAAAGGGCAAGTACACTTTGGGAGTTAATTTCTCTACACAGAGCGTCGCTGCTGTTGACAGAACATGGCACGCTTTATTTCCTTGGTTTGATTTTCTATTATTATTATTTTGGGGGTTAAATCTTTTCTTGTAAATGCTCAGGGATAGATAAACTGAACTGGGCTGAGCTGGGAGGTTGCACTAATAGTGGTGACCAACATTGAGGTCGGGAGTGCTCTGCTCAAAGGGTCAAGGAAGAGCAGAAGAGAGGGTTGTACAGTATATAAACACCTGAAACCTTGCCTTTTGCTGTAGACGTGCTGCAGCAGTCAGTGCAACGCTGGCATCCTCCTGCAAACACCACCACGGCTGCAGCAGCCTTCTCCAGACGGCTGCCGGTTGGAGCAGCACTTGCGGGAAGGTCTTATAAAATTTAATACGCTTAACTAATAGGTTTCCACAGAAGTTTATTTAAAAGTCATATAAATTTAATAGAGTTCACTATTTTATCAAAGGCATATAATTTTCGATCATATTCTTCAGAATCACCCAGAACACCTACGGCTTTGTAGCTGTCACCTGTGGACCTTTTCTGACTCAGGAGCTGCTCTGCAGGGGATCATGAAAGGTAACTAAAGATAGCAAAACTATTTCCAGTGGTCCTAAATTCACAACGAAGAGGTCCATGCTTCCACCAGAAAAAAAAAAAGACTGATCAAAAAACAGGGTTTTCCAGTGAGCTCTGCAAGACCCATACCACTTGCTAGTCATCCAAAAGCTATCAAACACCCTATCAATCATGAGGGAGCAAGCCTGCTATCAAACAAGCAAGAAATGAATAATTTTTATTTCTGTTTTTTGTTGACAGGAACACAGGTAGTCTAGTGGAAAAAATATTTAGACACACTTAATGATAACACTCAATTTTGCAGGTAGGACTAGATAATAAATATTTTAAAAGACCTTTCAAATGAGATATAATAACTCAATAACTAAATGTTGTTTCTATGAAAAACACCTGCAGCGATTTTGCTGTTCTGCTGCATTTCAATCCTCATACCAATTTTTGAGTTGTGTGTTATGAAGCTAACAAAATACCTTCTTGCTCTTCAGTGATACAGCAGACTTTTTCATTTTAAGTTCTGATTTTTCATAACCTTAATTTCTTTTTCTTGTTCAACAAAAGTATTTATGTTTGGATTTACAGCTATCTCACAGAATTTCTTTTTATATTCTAGATTGGATGAACAAAGGGAAACTCACTGAAGTCTGTGATACATTGTACTGCTGATCCAATCTAGAGACAGGATCATGCTGGTGCTGGACAGGGATGGGAAAGTCTGGGGATCTCTTTATCTCCTTAAAACTCAGCAAGGTGAGTGTTGTTCCCCTCTTGACACGTAGAGGATTTTTGTGGTTTTCTTGGCTCTGATCTTATGTTATTACCATATGTTCGCTTAGGGCTAAGACATGCTCAAAACAATTCAACAACATATGAAATTCAACACCATACTAATTTCATAAACAAAAGTAGGATGGTCAACAGAAGAGCAGAGAAAGTCTTCAGAAAAGCCACAGAGAACAGATTTTCCCCAAAGTAAAACATGCTTGGAAGAGAACCCATTTAGAAATGAAAATCTCCCATTTATTTAGCTCTAGATGATGCATCCCACTTACCCTATTTCAAACCCTTTATGGAGAGAAGCTGTTGAGTCTATCCAGGGGTCTGGTCCCCTTTCAGTGAGCAGAAACATTCCCCCCGACCTGGCTGCCAGCCTGGGAGCACACGGTGTCTGTACGTAGGGTTTGCAGCGGGGAGCAGAGCCGCCAGTGCTGACATTTGCGCACACTTGTCATGTTTCTGGAGGTTCGGTAACGTGGGTCATTCACAGGAGCTTGGCATGAGGTGGAAGGGGAAAACCACTTTCATGTCCATTTTTTTCCAGGACAATGCAAAACCTCATAGGTACCTTTGACCTGGCCTCTGAGTTCAATTCTACTTTAGATACACGAGAGCAAGGTAAGGGGAAATGCAAAGATCCGACGGGAGGAGCTGTCTCCAAGTCCCTGAGACTTCCCAAGCTGCACCGTTCAAGTCACCTTGTTTGTGCCCCCTCTACCTGCACTTGATACCATTGTCTACAGCCACCACGCAGCAATGCATATGCCTTCGCAGCCGCCCGGGAAGGCACCCTGTACCCACGGCAAGAGGTGGGCGAGGAGAGCGTAAGCACAGAGCAGACGAATGAACCAGCAGCAGTCAACAAGGAGCCAGCGGTGAAGCCCCTGGGCAAAGCCTTGCCGCTTGATTCAGGGCCCTCTCTCCTCACCATTGGGATATATTGCTTCAGTTACAAGGAAATTAATGTGCGTTTTCACGCTGGTCAGAGGAATTACCCACTGCAATAGTCCTTTCAGACCCAGCCCGACCTTCAGTCGTGCAAAAGCGCTGGCAGCCGTCACTTGCGATGGCAAGAGCTGGCCTTTCCACCGCCGTGCCACGGGCCACGCCGGCTCCGATCCAGGCAGCGAGCTGGCTCCTGCCTTTCGGGGAGAGCCTGGGGCTGGATGTATGAAGTGGAAGCAATCAAACCAGGTGGATTTCAGTTCACTTGTTCCATGCAATGCCTCGTATTTGCACAGCTGCGGCTCTTTGCTAAACACGAGCACTTTCTGAGAGGCTCAGCATTTTCACCTCATCCTTTTTTTCAGGAAACCTAATGCCCAAATGGGAAAGCTAGAAATATATCCATAGTGGGAAATGGAAATGTATGAATCGAATCACCCCTTCAAAAAAAAAGGGCTTTTATACAAGAAATGCCACAGCAGTGGTTTTTTTTTTTTAGGGGCATGTTTACATTACAGATGAAAAAGCCTGTCTCATAATCAAATATGAACCAGAAGAACATGGCTTCCTAGAAGGCGTGCTTGTCTAGACAGCCCATCAGCAGCCTAACCACAGAACGGGCCCAATGGCAGCTGCAAAGCTGTCAAAACAGCTCCTTGTATAGTCTGTCGCTGAGCCATACCCGAAGCAAAGCCTCTGCGCTCGGTGGTTATTGTACAAAGATGGGGAACAGCAGTCATACAATGTACGAGGAAACTGCACTCTGCCACAGCCTGTTTGGACAGTTTCTTCAAAAATGTAATCACAGCATTGACTAAGCTCATGAATTTCAAATGGCTGTCAATTATGGTTGGCAGCAGGACCACAAAAGCCTTCCTAAAAAAGCTTGAACTTAGTTATTATGCTTCATTAAGAGCCCTGCAATACTAAAGTGAGAGTTGTGTGAAAGTGTTTGCAAGCAGCAAAACACTTGAAATCCATCCTTGACTGTAATTTGGTAAAGATCAAGCATGAGGATATTTATTGGCTTTTCTGGGAACATAAATGTTTTAGGAAGGAAGGCTTGAAAAACTGCAGTGTGCTAAAAGCACGCTGTGCCTCCACCACTGTGCAAACACAATTTTGGTCTCTCCAGTTTGCATACCCGCCTGCAACGGGGAATGCTGGAACCGCTCCCCGGCTTGCGTGCTGGCTAATGACACAAGGAGGATTAGTTTTATAAGCATATGCTACTTAACTGATTCTTTAAGAGCGCGCTCTCAGCCACGCTACTCTCCGTCTAGCTTTTTTTTGCTTATATATATGCAAAATATACAGAGTGATTTATTCCACACCCTTCCCTGCTTTCGCATCCTACCAAGTTCTGTGCAGGTGTTTTTAGCAAGCAATAGCAGCAGCCTGTGTTGAATTACTGAGTCTGTAAGAGCCTATTGAACTCAACTATTTCAAATCAGTCTAAAAAATCTGCATGATGTTGAAGTGGGAACATTTTTTCACCCCCCTTATTGCCTTAATTCTGTTGGATGGCTTCATTTCAAGGTTTGTTTTGCTTATCTTCAATTCCCAACTCCTATACCAAGACATCCCATTCCTCCTTCTTCATTTGGAGTGCAATGACTTCTTCATTATTATTTTCTTTCAGTAACATAACTCTCTGTAAGAGCTGAACCCGTGCAGAGCTGCTTCAATAGTTTAACTCACAACTTGGAGAATGTTAAGCGATATCTGTGTTAACATCTTGTCTAATTCAGCCTCTTGTAAAATGTCTTTGTGCATCCCATAAATGTTCAATAACAGTAATATGAGGTCAGGCACATACAGTTTGGGGCCCTGAAAAGGGAAATAAGATCACAAAACTACCTCCTAAAAAAAAAAAAAAAATCTTAAACATTAGCAGGCAAGGTAGTTCTAAGCAAATAGAGAGATCTCAGGGAATCTCTGTCATATGTCCTGCACAGGTTTCACAGAACTGACTGCAGAGTAAATGACTTTGCTTCCTACAAGCATAGTATTAAAGCAAACAGTAAGGAACGAGAAGGACACATTGGGACTGGAAAGCAACCTGCCCAAACCAAAGATGTTATTCTCAGTGCAGTCCTTCAGCATCCCCCTCTGATTTGAAATGAGGTTTGGACTGAAGGAACCTGAGGCGATGGGTGGTTCTGAGGCCCACGGACACCCAAGAGCTGCCTAATAACAGTGACTGGCTTGCAGCAGGCTTAGCGCAGGTTTTGCACAGGTTGGTCCACCAAGCCATTGAAAATACCATTTCAGCGCCTGGAAGTTGGGAAGTTGCAACACAGAATAACCCTTTTCAACACCCGCACCCCTCCCAAAGAGGAAATAACACTCCTGTATTCACAGGGGATTTGTGTTATGTTATGTCACAGCTACTAAGATTTTCCAGACTTAGTCAGGTTTGAGTGATTTATTATCGGGCGAATTTAGGAGCAGTTTCAGTGGGCAGAGGAGTCTCCCTTTTGCAGGAAGACTGCAGGCACAGTCTACGAGGAAAGCGAGAACGTCAGACCCCTGGGAGATTGGAGCTGCAAGAGAAGGAGATTAAATTCTCTTTGTACTTAGTCATGTCCAACGAGGAGGGAGGGATGCTCCAGAAGTTTCAGAAATATTAAAAGAACCCAGGTTCAGGCTCAGGGGGAACCTGTCATTGCTTGCCAGCTGGGTCACATAGGTCAGAAAGGATTTATCTCCATCTATAAACCTTCATGATAACATGAAGCAGCTTGTGAGGAGGATTCCTGTTTTATTTGTGTCCTCCAGCTGCTCCTCAGAGCAGAGCCGCATTCCTGTGAATCCTGCCTGTAAACGACGCAGCTCTTTGCGTGACCAGAAATTGTAAAGAAATCCATATTAGGGTGGACAAGCAGTATTGAACACACAAAATCAGCAACGTATTTTATATTCTGTTTTAAGGCAGAAAAGAGCCTGTGTCTGGAAAAACTGTTTTCGCTCATCCAAAACTCCGATTTGAGCAGAGGATGCGGCGATGGAGCTCGGTCCCAGGCACAGCCCAGGGTTGTAACCCCGGGCAGCCCCGCAGGGGACCTCCTCTTTGCAGAAGGGACTGCACTTTCTAATGCTGTTGTTTCAAGATGCAGTTCACACGCTGTTCCGTTTTGTGTAAAAAGAGCTGTTTCCACATTAACTCTATGAAACCTGTTGCTTAGGTGACTGGTCATCAAGCACAAATAGCACCGACGGAAAGCAGCACCCCGGCGCTCACCGCCTGCCACCCGCTCGCAGAGAAGCATCAGAGGATCACCGGCATGTTATTCACAGCAAATAATTTGATCAGCTCTAACTAGGAGACGGGCACAGATGGCAATATTATGGTGGTAGCTTAGGTGTAAGATGACAAAATATTTCCAGAAGTAGCACGTAAAGGGATCTGGCATTCCATAAAAAAGCTCCAGCTAAAAGAAATATCTATGGCTTTACTCAAAGGTTTGTAAGCATCTTAGTGTAACTTCTGTAACTTCCACGGACAGAATTGTTTGTGACAGCTGCATAAATCATAGTAACAACTGGAGATACTACCATACCGAATCTGAGAAATGAGATATTTGACCTAGGTTTGAATGCCAACCACCATATTTAATAACTACAGTGAGCCTATTTATTTCTTCAGCTTTCCCAGCATCTGTGGCAGTGCGCTCTACTGTTTGTGTGTGGAAAAAAGTGTGATTTTTTTTGAAGACTATCAAGCTGTTAGGCAGCAGATTAAATTATCAACCTCTAGTTTTGGCAATATATCAGAAACGTGAATATTTGTTCCTCATCCTTTTTCTCCCTATGGTTCACAAGGCTGAGCTGGGGGCGCAGCACGCACACAGATGTCTAAGTCTGTATAGACAGAAGCCCTCCCTGGTGAAGCACAAAGAGAAGACATTTAGAACAGGAAGATAAGAGGGGTTGCCACATCCTTTAGTTATGTTTAATATTTCTGCACAGTCAAGAAACTGTGAGGAAAGAAATTGCAACTAAGTTCTGGCAACCATCACTGCTGCTGCACCCATTTACAACATATCGTTCAATCTCAAACCTCATTTTCTTAAACCTCTTGTTCTCATTCTGCTGGTACATACACTATCATTCTCATCAATATGTGGGACTTCTTTCTGTGGTTTACAAACCCGAAATTAATCAGTTTTCTCAGCTTCCCTTACCAGCATCTTGCCCTTTAACACAGCAGTAACAGCATCCCACTCACTGTAGGTACTGCTGCAAACATCCACGGAAACAAAATCCAGGAGCAAAGCCCTTTTGGTAAATGGAACTGAATGATTCATGCCTCTTAAAGCGAAAAAATTTAAGAGGAAAATAAATTAAACACCTACTCAGAAATTAGAAGGTTTTAGGCCCTAGCAACAACAAAGCATGCGACACGTGTTTTGATTTTAAAAACATGTTGGGCTCCATCCCTCATCGGCACCGCTGGCAGGCGCGGACCCGAGGCTGCTGCCAGCCCCTGAGGAGGGGCAGGGGCCACCAGCGCCGGCGCTGCTGGCAGTGGGACCGGCCGCAGTGACTCACGGGGATGCAATCCCATCTGCTCTCCTCCGGGCAGTTTGCAGAGCTTGTCTTAAATCCCGTTCCTCTGCCAAGCTGAGTTCAAAGGAGCCCTGAATTTTATAGCCAGAAGAAACTCTGACATTTTATGAAATACTGAGGAACGTCAGTGGAATTCCTGGCTGTGCCGCAGCATCACGTTTATCTCCACCTAGGACACCTGGTGCACCTCCAGGCTAACCGTTGGGCAGAGGAGGTAGAGCATGAAGAAGGGCTTGAGAAGACTCAGCTGCTGCTCTAAACCCCTCCAGCCACTATTCCTCTAAAAGATTTGCATTGATACTTCCTACAGTATGGGCACGAGAGCAGCCATGGCAGGTCACACCAGCTCTCTCTGCTCTCCCTGCAGTGCCCAGGGCCTTCTGCAGAGACCCAGGACTGGGCGAACCTGTCCACATCCCTGGGCCACCTGGATGGACACAGGGATTCTGAGCCAGAGTGAAGGCCTGTCTCTAATAGCCTTGGTTTTTCCTTCCACCAGGTTACCCAGATCTCTCTTGAATCCATGTCAGCCTTCAGCCTCCATGACACCCTCTGGAAAAGGCTTTACAGCTGTAGAGGATGCTCTGAAAACACTCTTTGGTTTGCCCAAAACTGCTGGTTTTATTCAGCGAGCCTTAGTTCTACAGTAAACACTTGTTTCCTATCAATCCTCTCCATGAGATTGATGATTTTATAGACCACTTTTGTATTCCCCATCAGTCATCACTCTTCAAGGCCAAAAAGCCTTAACCTATTTCAGATGTTCCTT
>NW_009211433.1:2209-3268 GCF_000690835.1 Fulmarus glacialis | reverse complement strand
GTGTGCCTAAGAAACTGGGCTGGAGAGTGGGTTTCCTGCGCTCTGGGGATGGCACTGGGTCCCCTGTGCAGGGCCACCCTGAGGGACGCTGGGGGGAGAGGGGATGGGATAGGGACTGCTGTGGTTTTGCAGGGCAAAGTGTTGGGAGGGGAGCGGGAACCACGTCGGTGTGGTGGGGCTAGAGCTGGATGAGGTCCTTGGGCAATGCATGGTCCCATGTGTAGCGTGCACAATCCCACATGCAGCGTGCAGCTCGCTGCAGGCAGTTCGTTGTGCAACACGCATGTGCGTGACTCCACGTGCAGCATGCGCTTGCTGTGTGCGCTCCCATGTGCAGTGTGCACCTCTGAGTGTGCAATTTCTTGTGCAACATGCATGTTGGTGTATGCAATCCTGCGTGCAGTGATCCCATGTGCAGTGTTCAATCCCGTGTGTAGGGTGCACCACAGTGTGCAATTCTTTGTGCAACATGCATGTTGGTGAGCGCAATCCCATGTGCAGCGTGCCCCTGGGAGTGTGCAATTCCTTGCGTAACATGCATGTTCGTGTGTGCAATCCCATATGCAGTGTGCACGTCGGTACATGCGACTCCATGTGTGTTGGGATCACGCACACCGAAGTGCACGTGTGCAGTCTGCACCTCAGCGCGTGCAATCCTGCGTGCAGCGGGCACCTCGGCGTGCATGATGCCGGGTGCAGCATGCATCTTGGCGCACGCAGTCCTGCATGCGGCGTGCATCTGGGTGCGCGCGGCCCTGCGTGCAGCTCTGCGCAGTGCAGTGTGCATCCCAACACTGCCACCCAGCAGCCCGGCCGTGCTTTGCAGCGGGTCGGCCGGGTGTTGCAGCTTGTGGAAATCCTTGGCAGGGTGGACAACATGGAGACGAACAAAGCGGCTAAGGGGAGTGAGCGCAGAGGCTTTGCTGGGGCCTCTCCGGCCTCTGGACAGCGGGACATCTCTGATCCCCTCTGGGGAGGCAACGTCTCTCCAGGAGCAGATCCCTTGCTTGTGTGCATCGCTTGCAAACACAACCCAGGACTTTTAGCAGTCTGGCTGCT
>NW_009211433.1:1550-2114 GCF_000690835.1 Fulmarus glacialis | reverse complement strand
AACTGGGTGTCCCAGCGCCGTCCAATTCCCGCCGGTGAAGCCGAAGGCTGGGTGCTGCTGACAGCAGACTCCAACCTGATCGCTCGGGCTGGTTCGTCTTGAGCTGTGATTTCACAAAGTAATGGCGTAACCGCTCACTCCATCACGGCCTGATCCAGATTGTGGTACCCAGCGCAGGGACAAGAGAGGCTGTGCGTCCCCCCGGTTCCCCACCCCACATGATGCTCTCAGCATCATCCCCACTTTTACTCTCCGTGGGGGACTTGGGGGGGGGACACCTGTCCCCAGCACGGACCTGCTCGCCCTTCACCAAAGCGTACAGGAAAACTGCACTAGAAAAGCACAAACTACCCCAAAGCAGCCCGGGCCATCCCTCGGGGCTCCCTTTGCCCCCAGGATGCCACACACCCCGTGGCCCCGCACAAGCCTTTGATGCTGTGGGACGTCACCAGAACATTTCCCCAGTCTTTTATCGCTGGGGTGAATCATTTACCGGGGCGGGCAGGCTGCCTACAAATCCTCGTAACAGCCGGTGCCCGGTGGGCATGGCCGAGGCGGGGGGGT
>NW_009211433.1:654-1088 GCF_000690835.1 Fulmarus glacialis | reverse complement strand
GGTGTTTTCCCCATCACGCAGGTGGGGTTGCCAGCACCCCGATCCCCTCCCAGCCCCTTGATCCAGGGGAAGGCTCCGAACCGCAGGGCACTGCCATGTCCCCATGGCGAGGTGACAAGGGATGCGTGGGTGACACGGCCACCTGGACCAACACCCGGGCTGCCTCCCGGGGCGATGGAAGAAAACGCCCCTTGCTCCCTCGCGCCCTGGGGCATTTGCTCCTGTGATGTGGTCCCGGGCGAATGCGTCAGAGGGGCGATCCCCTGGCAGCGACGAGCCAAGCCGTGGCGGTGCTGAGCCCCGGTAGCTTCTTGAGGGCTCGTTAAACCACCCCGGGGCGGAGCGGGCGATCAGCCCTGCTTCCTCCGTGGGGAAATGGAGGCAGAGACGGGGCTGGAGGAGGCAGCACGGGGGAGACCCAGGGATGCTGCGCA
>NW_009211433.1:0-579 GCF_000690835.1 Fulmarus glacialis | reverse complement strand
GGATCCGGTCCCTGCGTGCTGGGAGGGCTGGAGGTCCTTTATATTTCTGATGGGTTCTGTGATGCCTGTGCCACAGGCAGTGAAGAGGCTTCACCCACCAAACTCCAGGTGCTTCAAGATGCTCCCAGGTGCATTTATACTTCCGTGCCTCTAGACCAAATTCTTTGCAGAAAGTGAGATTTTGGTGCCTGACGGACTGCGGTACGACTGCACCAGGTGCCAAGCTTTCTGCTTTCCCCACGCCTGGCCCCAGGGTGCGAATTTTCCCCCAGACCTCGCGTGGGACCACGGCAGCATCCCCCCAAAGCCCGGCGAGTCCAGCAGTGGCCCTCGGCCAAGCCCGGCGCGTCGTGGCCAGCGCAGCGTGCTTTCGGCACGGGGTGTTTGCCGAGGCAGAGCCGCTCCTCCCTGTCCCCCCCGCGCGGAGGGGAACGCAGGGAGGAAATTGCTGCTGACGGAGCTGCGAGCGCTGCCGGACTGGGGATGACTAAGTTTGGCAGTGCTACCTGCCGGCTGTTTTTCCTTTTATGGAGGATTTGAGCGAGCCGCTGGGGCCAGTCTACGAGCACACCCAAAGTG
>NW_009211432.1:12864-41413 GCF_000690835.1 Fulmarus glacialis | reverse complement strand
GCTGGAGGCACATCATCAGCAGTCTATTTATGTTAGGAAATTAGCTTTTGTGGGCTTCATGATTGATTTCATTTTTTTCTTTTTCCTCTTTGTGCTCGAGGAGCGCTTGTATCTGGCGCTGTGAATGGCCCGCAGTGTCTCAAACCCTTCTTAGCATTCTTGCGCTGTGGATGTGGCCCACGCCTTTCAGCCGAACAATACATGCTCAGACTCCCCTTTTGTTGCTGCGCTGCTAAAAACACGAGAGCGAAGCCTGCCGGGTCTTCCTGCCTGCCTGACTGTCTCGCTCTCCTTTGAAATAGATGGGGAGATGTTTGCCCCTGCGGGGAGGCATTACAAGACCCCCCCCTCAGCGGGGGCTGCTGCCTGGCCCCCTCGCAGGCAACTTTTTGCCGTTGCATGACGGTGCCCCAGCTGCCTCTGAGGAAGGGGAGATGTTCTCCGTGTGTCTGAAGGAATGTCAGACCTTGCTGTCGTTTGCAGCTTACGTTTTGGGTTTCTTCTTGGGGTCTTCAGCTCAGGAAATCTGAGTGTGATGACTTTTTTTAGCCCATCAAAGCCGCACCCTAACATAGCCACGAGTATGGAAAGAGCTTTCCTGCCTCGCTTTTTTTTTTTTGTAATAAAATAGTATTTCAGAAGACAAACATTTCCAAAAGTTGCCCTGAAAGTAGCTGCCTCTGCCTGAGGTGCATCACAGATTTCAGCAGAGGTAGAGCACTGCAATCCAAGCGATGCTGGCAGCTCTCGCCGAGTTTAGCAGGTGTATTGGGCACCTCAGTTCTGATCACAGGTCAGTTTATCAGCATATCACAAAGTCTACGCATGTATGCAATAACACTTTGTATTAAAACAGCATTGCACGTGTTGAAACTGGGTCTTCCCTGGTCCTGCTGTGTGGGGAGGGCTCTGCTCGTCCCTCTGCACGGCAGCCCGCTCCAACTTGAGTGAAGCAGGGATGGTCGTGGCGATACTCTCAGCTCTATTTGTAAAGGTGATTCCTTTATGTTTCATTTAATTTTTCTGTGTCACTGGACTCTGCGTGACTGGTGTGTGACACAGAGCAAAGGCCACTTGGAAACGCACAAAGTACTTTTTTTAAAAGCATGAGAAATGACCTGCTGCTGCTTTTCAAGGCTCTCGTTTCTGTTTCTCAGGTTGTACAGTAGCACGTGAGCGAGCAGCTTTGAAGTTCATTTTTCCCTGGCGCTGTTTTCTGTTGCTCAGGCCCCTTCTGAAGGCCCCTTTCTTGGTCAGGAAGTGTTATCTGATGTGCCTCCTATCAAGCCAAAGCAAGCAGTCAGTGTGCTTTAATTGTCGCCTTGGCTTGGGAAGCAGGGGCTGCGCAGCTGCCGCCTTGCCTTCCTGCTATTTCTCTCCCCGCATCTTCCTTTCCGTTTGCTGTGCTTGTTTCCAGTTTAGTTTATGTTGCTATTTCGGTATGACTGCATGATAGCCCTCTGGCTCGCTGCAGCAGTGCGCTGTCCTAAAATCCACCCTCCGGCACGTCGAGGGCCTGGCCGGGCTGCGGGAGCATCCGAGGGGACCGGCTCGGTCCCCGAGCTGCGGCACCGCGGCAGAGGGGTGCACCGGGGAGACCCCTCTCCAGGGCTGCCTTTCGTCTTCCTCCTTAATTGCCTTGAGGTGGCTGGGCTTTTTCCAGACTGAGAAGAAAAGGGGGAAAAAATCAGTTCTCTTCCTCCTTATCAAAGGGGCTGTGGAAAAGGGAAGTGTGTTTAATTTTGTGGAGCTTGGGAGGCCTGGTTTGTTCCTCACCTTATCAGTTTGGAACCGTTTTGAGCAGAAGATGCCGTAAAACCCAAGGAACCGGGAGGCACTACCATGTTCATGCCTTTGTAAAATTGCGACCAATTTTGAATATTGCCTTTTTTTTTTTTTTTTAATTGCCTGAAACACGGTCCTGGTTGCAGGAGGGCAGCTCCTCTGGGCACGGGGAGAGGTCTGCGTGCCGCGGGGAGGAAGGGCAGGCCAAGCGTGCCTGCTCCTAACCGTGGCGCTGATGGATGCTGTTGAGGGGCTGTTCCCGCTCCAACGCTGCCGTCTGGGCAGTCTGCTGTCAGATGAGCCCAGAGGCCATCGCCGTCCCCCGAGCGCTCTGGCTCAGCCCTGATGGATAGATGACCTTCTCTGCCCCCGCACCGCGCGTACGTTTTGTTCCATTAAGGAGGGGGAAATTAAGAAACTTAATTTGACAGAGATTTAGTGCCCGGAGAGCATGATGGTGCGGCCCTGCGCCTGGGCAAGGCTTCATTGCAGAGCTGTTCTGGAACATGGAGCTCTGCGCCTGAGCTGCGCAACACATGACAGGTCAACAACGTGGGAGTTGCTGCAGATGAAAGCTTAAAGAGAAACAGAAAAGCTTCAGGTGGGAGTAGATATCTTGAAAGAACATCTGGAATATTATCTCTTTGGGCGAGGAGGATGTAACTTAAATGTGTTGGCCAGGCAGAGGTGAGCTCTGGATGCCAGCTGAAGCAAGCTTTGACCCATCAGGCACACGTGCCTCGGTCCCCTGGTCGTGCTGGGCAGCTCCTGAGGACAGCCTGGGTCCGGGCGTGCGAGGAGCAGCTCCCCTCTCCGCTCCCTGATCTCCCTGCCCTCGGACCTGCCTCTGGCTGGAGTGCGGGGCTGTCCGAATCCCCGAGGAAAACGCAAGGCAAAGCCAGGCAGAGTGGAAGTCTGCTCTTCTTCACTGCGTGAACTCAGCACTAAAATGTGCTCTAAGAGTAGAGCTGTAAGCAAGCGGATCTGAACAGCACTTGCACTAAATGAGCTTCTCGGTTGTGATCAGCGGCAAACGCAAAGACAAGTTCGTTACGGCTCCAGAAATACCGAGGGTTGTGGCAGGTCTGGTGATAAGCCAGGCTCCTTGGGCATCCCATGCACCGAGCGATCCTGTGGCAGTTCTGGGAGCAGCAGGGATACCCGGCCAGACGCAAACTCTGATGTTTCTGTGTTCTGCCTCTTTTAGCTAGATACTATTTTTTAATTCTTAGACTAGCAAGAGGCTGCTGAGCTCAGGCTTGGCTGTGTCTTCCCAGGGAAAGTGGGTTTCTCTCTACTAACTTCTGTGTGTGGATATTTATTTTGAGATGAGCTATGTAGCTATAAGATATATGAACAGAGTGTTTTCTTGTATCCTGCAAGATGATTACGTCTTATGTGGGATTTCCCATTAAAGCAGGGAACTCGAATACCCAAGGCATGCAAGGTTTCTTCCTGGGACACACCACAGCCTGAGCCGCAACAGCAAAGCAAGCTGCTTAGGGAAAATTGTTCTGCGACTGGCAGCTGGCTTCCAGCTCGCTCTGTCTGTCCAGTAACACGAGCAGCTCTGTCTCTTGTTACGAAACCCAGTATTTTTAACAGATTGCTTATTGGCATTTGTGGACCCGGGGGGCGGCATTTTGTAACGATTAAAAGGCACTGCCTATTGTGTTCTTAAGCAACTTGAAATGTAATTGATGTGTGTTGCAGTCACGCTCTTCTGGAGCTTTCCCAAAGGGGAAGAAATATTTCCTTTTCAAGTTGAGCAGCACGGAGCCAACGGATGGAGCAAGGGACAGTGAAGCAGGAGACGCCGGAGCCTGCTCTCAGCGGTGCGGTGGCTGTTAAGCACCCTCTCCTTGCCAGCCTCTGGGTGCAGAAGGGTGCCTGCGTTATGGACAGCAAAGCACCGTAGCTGTCTGTACCCTCCCACTGACACCCTCAGCATGTCCCAGATGCTTGTAAGCATAGGGTTTTACCCCCCTTAGGTGGTAAATGCCATTCATTTGGTAAGCTGAGGTTATGGAGTGGAAAGGGGACTGGTCTGCAGCTGTACTGGAGAGCTAGGGAGCACCAGGGTCCCAGGGCTGTGACAAAATTCGTGGGCTCTGCATTTATTTGAGAGCCTGAAGTGACTCCTGTAAAGCAGCTGTGCTGGTCAGGATTCCTGGAAGGGCATCCAGGGAATGGGTGGTTTCTGTTGTGCATGCCAGTCGGGCCGGGTAAAAATTGGACAGAAAGCTGCTTCTCCCCCTGGTTGGGCTAGTGGGACTGGTGAGATGCGAGCGTGTGGTTATGGTTTATGCCTAGAGAAGGAATTAGTCAGGGGTCTGTAAGAAACAAGTCTTCAGTGAATTTTATTATAGCCAGCCACCAACAAATAAATACCAAGCCACCTGAAAGACTTTCTTGTTCGGTCGTAGCTCAGTAACTCGCGACTCACCCTGACAAACCGTGGTAGCTGTACAGTAAGTGAAGAAGCATTTTAATGTGACAGCTAATGCCTTTGTCATATGTATATTACAGTGGTAGCGTGCAGTGTTTTAATTGTAAAGAAGCAAACAAGCATTAGTCGATACGATGCTTTTCATCTAGTCCTGTCCCAGGGAATATGGACTTTCTGCAGCGACAGGCTGCTCTGCTTTGCGGTTGCTGGTCGGCGCTGCGTTGCCTTCAGAGCATGCGGGAGGAAGCAAACAAACAAACAAGTCTGGAGGAGGGAAATGATTAGACGAGCCTCAGCTGGTTTTTTCCCCTCTTGAATGGCCCTCTTTCATCAGGATATGTTAGGACAAGTGCTTTTTCAAGCCAGGATATCAGTGGAAGACACAGTGTTCTGTAAAAGTCATCCAGTTCCTGGGTAGCATCAACAGACGCGATTTCTCTGCTCCGCACAGAATATACGGTCAACCTTTTCTTTTCCTTCTTTTCTTTTTTTTTATGGGTTTAGAAGCAAAAGGATGTGAGTTTTACAGCTAGTTATGAATCTTTTCGAATTTACTGACTTCTGTCTGACTCTTGGGCCAGCACAATGCTTCTGCTGTTCAAAGAAAACCAGTCCAAATTAGTATGTATAAGCCACTCGTTTTTATGCTGCTAACAAATGCTGCTTACTAGGGCATTTATCACTGCTGCTGAGGGTCAAAAGTTGGGGATGTTCTTTAATGATAGGATTTTTCTGTTCTTTAGGAGATCTTTTTAAAAAGGCTGGAGTTTTAGTTGTTTACTGGAACTGCAGGATTTAAAAGGGTTTTTTAAAACTGGGTTGGAATATCGTGCCTTGCCTTTTTCTCATTTTTATTTTGTTAGCTGTCTTTTAGAGCAGTTGTATGAAGTGACTGAGAGCAAAGAGTGTTCCTAGAGCGGAGATAAGGGACGGTGTTGGGTAACGTTGCTGTTTCGGTATGGTGTAAAATACGAGCTTTTGCAAAGAGGGGCTTGGATGCGTTACCTCTGTACGGCACCGCGCTGGTCGTATGGAAATGGGAGCTTATGTGGAAATCGGGGAGCGCGGGTAGTGCTGGGGAGGCGCGGGCAGTCTGAGTCACGGCGAGCTGCGCTTTGCAAGGTTAGTGCGCAGTTTAGGAAACAAACATTTAAATTAAAAAAGAAATCTTGCTCTCAACAGGTTCTTTGGCTTTGCTTTCCGGTTCATTTCCATGCAGATGAATACATGGTGACAAAAATTTTGCTATGTGGGTTGTCCTTTTCCTGCAGTCGCTTTTGCAGCGCAGCTTTCTCATTTGCCTGCAACTGGGAATATTCTGCTTTATTGTGAAAGATTTCCTGACTGCGAGAGAGGAGAACATCAGGCGAGATGAACTATCAGAGCAGGAGTTACCGATGCCTTTGGGAAGGAGCTCTGTCTCTTCCAAGGTTTTTCCTGCTGTAGAAATCCCAGTCAGTACTTTATGAGGGGTAAAAGAATATCCTTTGGGATATTTTTTCACTTTCCCAAAGAAATATTTCCCAAAATTCTTGAGACAGGAATACTGTGAATTATCTCCTCGTGCGTTATCTAACCATTCCCTTCCTCTTGCTTGCAAAAACAGAGGAGTGTGCGTGAAGCTGGTATCTAGCTGAATATCCTATACATTGTGTTGGTGTCACTGCTTTTGTGTAACTTCTGGCCTTTTTTAACGCTTTCCTGTGAGATCTGGTGTGCGAAGGAAACAAGGCTTTTCCTGGCTCACTTATGGAATGAACCAAATTCCCATTTGCAGAAATTCTTGCCGTTAGCTTGTGTGCCAGGCAGAGCAGAGCCGGCGTTTCGGATCACAAGCAAACGCTGCGCAGCTCCTGTTCAGACGCAGCTTGCTAGCGAAGTGAGTGGTGAGTGCTAGAATACTGTGGGAGTGTAAATGGAGAAAAGCTTGTTTTAATTAGCGTGCAGTTGTCCTGCTGGCATTTTATTGACCTGATATATGACTTGTGGAGCCTGGAACTTGGGCGAAAATTTTAGTTCACTTTTTAAAAGCAGCTGAAATCTCAAATTTAAACTTGATCCAGATTTTTCTGGGAATTTTGCACCTTGAAGATTCAGTTGAAAAATGAGGAGGCTTTGCCTGGGAACCCTGGCTGTGTTCTCAGAGGAGGTAAAAGCTAAACTTGCAGCAAAAGCTGAAAAGACATGAAATTCATGTCTGTCTTCACAAAAAGATTAAGGTAGAATGGAGCATTAGCGCTCACTTCTGCCCAAAGGCAAGGACCCCAGATAAAGTACAGAATAGACGAGTGCTGGGAGTAGTAACTCCTGTGGGGTCATTTTCTGTAGCGTAAGTAACTCCCCTGTAGCACAGTCTCATAATGGAGCACTTATATTTAGTAGATAGCAGACAGTAATTAATGATGATCTATGTTTGGAAGTGTAGGGCGGCAGAAAATTGGGCTTTGTAACAAGGAATGTCTCTTGTGATGTTTTGAGCAGTGTAGGAAACGCAGTGTAAGCAGTTACTGTGGCAACTAAAAGGTAGCTTAGTAGATGTTGATTTTCAGCCTTGTGGGAAATGCTAACTTTACCGCTTATGTCCAAGTCTATTTCTAAAACGCTCGCGAGGGCATTGTGGTACTATGTAATTAGGCTTGTGCTGGTGCTTAGTGTAACTACTGATTTTGTTCAGCCTTCTCTTTAGTTATGCTCTGGGGCCTGTGTGTCATTTGGCTCTGTGGAAATATCGTTATGTGTTTGCACATACTGCGACCTGCCTTCTTATCAGTAGTATTTTCCAGTATCTAGCCAGAGCAAAGCAAAATCTTTGCTACTCTGTCGGTTGTTTTTTTCCCCTGAGGTTTCAGTGCAGTTTCCTTTCTCTTGTGATGTGCAGGTTTCATCTGCCCTCCCTTCCTCTTTAAAACTACAGACAGTTTATGGTTACATGTTCTTGTTTTTGCATTCCAAAGAAATCTCAAGAAGTGAAATTAGTAGGAACTGATTGACTCGGAACCTGATCTTTAGTCATTTTACAGGTCTAAGCCTGTAAAAAGTCTTACCCTCTACTGTTTTTAAGTTGCAGAAGTTGATAAACAAATGATAAAGTCCTTTCCAGCCCATGACAGCTCAGGCAAGTATCTCCCACAATGGCCAAGTAATAAAATGTTGGTGGAAAATGATACGTGAATAATCCATGAATAATGCTGGAGCCATGCCGTGCAAGTGGCAGGATCAAACTTTGGGAACAGCTTCTCATGGCAAAATCCTACTACGTTTTAGTGAGGAGAAGCCCTTCCTTCCCTAGGCGTACAGACCTGAGCACGCATTTTGCTGATATTTCCTTTCAGTTGACTTCCTCTGTCATTTGTTTTCCAGCCTAAGCGAGAGCTTTTTCATGGTGAAAGGCGCAGCCCTTTTCTTACAACAAGGAAACAGCTCCCAGGGCCAGCGAAGTCTCCAGCATCCTCACAAACATGCAGGTAGTGGATTAAATCACCTACTGAAATTCTTCTTCCCTCTTGCCTTCCTGCTCATCCCGTCCACGCGGACAGGCTAATAGCACGCGTGGGAGGGTGGATGACTCCTCTAATTGTCGTAGTGGGCCTTGTACAACCTGCTGAGTAAAACCAGGTTTCCAGCCCACTTGATTTGAATGGGAACATATGATTATTGAGTCTTTGTTTAAAGTTTCGTCATTATCTCGGAACTGTAACTGGCATAGAAATTTATTCTCTGCAGACATTATGGCATTCAGCATGGCATTCTTTAGGCAGGGATGCCTGCTGAGCCAGAAGGTCTGCGCTGAATATGTATCCCTGCTTTCTGCAGCCGCAGATGAAGAAACGCCACTTGTGCTTCAGTGATTTGATCTTTGCCTTCCCCTTTGGCCTGTGGGGAGGAAAATGGATGGGCTGAGTCACAGGGCTCTCGCACCTCTTCTGTAGTTATCGAGGTCCTGATTCAGCACATTTCTCCGAGTGCTCTCCCAGCCTCCAATAATCTGAAGCTTGGGACTTTCGGTGCCAGCTGACAGCGTTTGTTCTTTTGAAACTACCTGTTGCTGGTTTTGTTTGATGTTGCCAGTAAGAGTGAGGAACATTTTAACAGGATTTGGGTCTCTGGGTAGACGTACGTTTCTTAGCTCCTTATATCCCCTTTCCTGGTTTCAGGAAAATCCCCTTTTCAGTTAACTCATCACAGTCTGGCCTGTAAGAGTTTATCATGGTTTAAGAACAGACCCTCCTTCTTGCCCCAGCCCCCTCCAGCGTGCCAAACTGGTGAGAAGAAATGATAAGGAGTTGTACGGTGAACGTACGTAAGGATTGATAAGCAGGTAGGGGGTTCAGGAAAGTGGATTCTACTTACCCGGTGGTTTTATGCCTTCTGTCTTTGACAGTTTTGGAATAAGTGATTACTGGGAAAGAAGAAAGAAGATCATCAGGGCATTCTGAGAGCAGGAGCATGTGGGAAAGGCACAGTGTGGTACTGTGTGTCTGCTGCTTAGTAAACACTCCAAGCACAAAGAGGGTGTTTGAATGCCAAGCTTGGCTTTGGGTTTCTTTAATTGTCAGCAATTTCATATACCCAGCAAACATCCTACGGAAGGAATTTTATCTTGTATGGAAAGTTATGAGTGCATTACCAAGTTATTAGATGTGAACTTGTTTTGTTTTCTTGTAGATTCCTTGTTCCTTTCGCTTGCTTTCACCAAACAGAAATGTACCCACTGCTCTAGAGCCTAAGGGACTTGTTGCATGAGCAGCACTTTGAGATAGAAGGGATCCGTCACCCAAACCGGGCCACTCCTGCAGCCCTTCCACCTCAGAAGTTTCTCATGTTCAGATATACCCTCCATAAGGCCAGTGGGGCTGATCCCACGATGCTGTGTGTGTTTTACAAGTCAAAGTTTTTCTTTTCTCCTTTGTTCCCTTTTTTTTTTTTTTTTAAAATCAGAGTTGTTCCTCCTGCCTCTTCCTCCCCTGTCCTCAGCGCCCATATCTTTGTCTTCTCCAAGATGCTGTAACAGGAAGAGTATCATCATTTGTGCCAGTCACAGGTGGTCTCAACATATTTGTTGGCTTCCAAATACCGTAAGGTCGAGTTCTCACACAGCCAGATAACGCTCACGCAAGAAGCTCACTTCTGTTGGTATTCTCTGGGACAGCAAAGTTAATGGCCTCCCTTAAATGGTATTTTTTGACATAGAAACATCCAATTTCATTAAAGGTCAAGACTCTGCTGATTCTTAGTGCAGCAAGTGAGAGACCCTTTCTGATTATTTCTCTGCTTTCTCTGCAGGTGATTTGCCCCAGCACCTCCAGGTGATGATCAACCTCCTTCGCTGTGAAGATAGGATCAAACTGGTAAGAAAAGATGCATTTTCCTCCTCTCCTTTCTGTTGGAGGCATTTGAAACAGACCTGTTCATGAAAAGCATTGGCAAATCCTAGGTTTCAGAGTCAGCGTAACTCTGTGCTGGTTGCCAGCCCTACCACATTTTCTGTCCATTCCTTTTGCCCTGGTCCTTACATCCAGGTAATGAGTTGGGTCAGGAAGCTGATCCGTCTGAAGTGTGTTTGGTTAGATTTAATTTTCCAGTCAGCTGAGACAAACACTAATACAGGAGAGGAGACAGGAGCTTGCTGGTGCTAGTGGACACTTTTAAGTCAGTCTTGAAATTGCATCCAAATGGGGCTGGGCTTTCTTTTAAAGAAATCTGTAGAGGCTACAAAAGTCACTGCAGAAAAGTCTATGTCAGTTATCCCCTCCAGCATGACTAAGGTATTTCAGTGAAGACTTGTGAGTGGAAGAATCATCTGAGCCCACCTCTGTTTTCAGTTCAGTGCATGACCAATGTTTTTACCAACTTTCTAGTTGAACCTCTTTAGAACAGATCTTCAGGTTACATTTTTGTAGTATTTCTCTGAACTGGGGCAGGTAATCTAGGCTAATCTTCTCCCCACCCCATGCCAAGTCAAACTGGCAACTAGCCTTGCTGGAAGATGGACCGGCTCTCCCCGTGTCTTTCGTACTGCAGCTAAATAAAGCTGTTGGGCACAATCACACCTTAAAAAAAATATTGGGCAGCAATGGAAGTAATAATTATCCAAAAACTAGCTTGCAGAGCTTGATGACCTTTTTCTAGGCTGTCCGTTTGGAAAGTGTGTGGACAGACCGAGTCCGGTACATGGTGGTTGTATACAGCAGCGGACGACAGGACACAGAAGAGAATATTCTCCTGGGTGTGGATTTCTCCAGCAAGGAGAGGTATGTCTAAGGCGAGGCTGGGCTTGGAAATCAGGCAGGCTGGGTTCTCTGGAAAGCCTGTCAACACCAAGCTGTCCCCAAGCAGTTGCTTAACATGTATCTGCAAATTCTATCAAGAGAAAGGACATGTGTTGAGTTTTCTGACCAGTCATGAGGACGAGAGGGTGATTTTTTTTTTTTTTTTTTTTTCTCCCCAGAAAGCTTTCAGTCTCCTTGGAATCTCTGGGCTCTCTGGGCAGTTGTGGGCAAAGCGTTCATGTGTAATCCATCTGTAGGGCTGTGGCACCTACCTCATCTGTGGTAGTTTGCTGTCTGCTCACTACAAAATGCTCTTGCAGACACACTGGTAAAACTGGAACTTATTCTATCCCCCAGACTTCAAGCCTGTTGATGGTATGATGCAATGGAGCTGTTTTTTGGGGGCGTAGCTTAGTTGCCAAATAACGTCAAAAAATAATGCTGCAAAAGTACCTCCAAAACCAACAAACACATGTGTCGGTAATGAGCTGTTTCTTTTGTCTAACTGATAAGAGCACATAATATTTTGAAAAGCAAATAAAATATTTTGTTATCACAGACCCTCTCACATTTATTACAGTTCTAGGTGAGTAAACCAAGGCAGAAAAGCTCTTGGCTTGGAGAGATAGGGCTGGTTTGGCAGAGCTGGAGTTAAGTCAGAGCTTCCAGACTGTTGTTTCTGTTCTCCAATGATTTAGCAGGCTGCCATGTTGTGCTGGTGCAGCCACTGTGACTTTTGTTTTCTTTTCGGAAAACCTTAGTGGTTGTTTCCATTTCTATAAGTGGAAAGGGGGGAGCTTTTGCACTGCAGTGAGATCTGTAGAGAAACTCCTGGCTGTCCCTTTCTAATAAGATTATTGTCATTGGCTTTGATGGTGCCTCTTGTATCTGCTGTTAAATTACTGCTGTTAGTGTTACGGAGGAAATTCTAATGTAGCATTTCCTTATGGCACATGCAGTGTGCAACAGCAGTGAATGTTTGCTATGCCATCTTCAAATCTGAAACAACCTTGCAATAATTTGCCTCTGGTGATTATTGATGGGAGACAAGAGGAAAGATGGAAAAGTTATGACAAATCCATCCTAGCTGTAAGGTTAGCTGCCATTTCAGTTACTGTCTCCCCTGAAAGCCAAAGGTTTTGTTAATTAAGGGTAAGCCTCATGCATAAAGAAGTCAGCTGGCGTTAGCGACCTCACTGAGTGACTCCGTGGCTCTGTGTTGGGGCTGAAATGTCACTGCTGAGCTGTAAGTGTTCTGACTGCTGACAGTTTGACTAGTCGGGTGCTTTTGTGGGTTTTATTCCTTTTACATGTGTTTAATAAAAAACATTTTTTCTTGCAAAGTTCTAAAGTGCACATTATCCACATGTGTGTTCAAACTGGCCTGTCAAAGCCTTTGATCTGCTGTAGAAAGCAGCTTAAAAAAGAAAGGAAAAGAACAAAACAAAACCTGAGTTCTTTGCTAACTGGCTGTTGCTGTATGCATCCCAATTTCCTTTAAAACTTTAATATCTCAGTAGCTTAATTATTTACTAGTTGAAGGTTACTGGCCCCTATTATAGTACGGTTTTCTTGCCAGATTGCATCTCTGAAATGGAAGTGTTCTTTTGGGTTAGGTAAACTCATAAAATCCACTTCTGTCTTTTCTACCAGCCGGAGTGATGAAGTGAAAATCGAACACACAGTCCTTTGAAAGGCCCCTTGGGTCCTCTTCAGAAAGGGCAGGCGGCTGCTCTGCCACCTACCCCGGCTTGCTTTCTGCCTCGCTTTAGTGAGCGGGATCTCTGCAGCCAGATCGCTGTGATCTGCTTTTATGTCCCGTTAGGGAACTGCCTTGCACTGAGCTTGTGAGGCTGAGAGAGCACGAAAAACGCTGGGGCAAATACTGCAGTGCTTTCTGGCAGGCTCTGGAGGCGGGGAGAAGAGCTGGTGGTTTTGATTCTTGCCTCTGTGATGTTTCTCCAGCCCTGTGGAGAAACTAATGCTAATACCAGAGGAGCCCTTTAGACTTCAGCTGCCGGTCTCCTTGTGTGTTATGCATTTGATGTCCTGAGATATTACTAGGAATTACTAGAGGAAGGCTTGAGGATTTTAAAAATTAAAGAGTATTAATAATTTAGGATATTGGCATGACCACATTGTGGCCTATATTTAACATCCTGTATAACAATCTCTCTTCCAGTAAAAGCTGCACCATCGGAATGGTTCTTCGTCTGTGGAGTGATACTAAAATCCATCTTGATGGTGATGGGTAAGAAACCACATTAAAAGGATAAATGCGAATGTCCTTCCCTACTTGGGGGCTGCTCTAGGAGAGGTTCTCCATCATCTTGCAAATGAAGTTCCAATTTTGGATTCATGGCTGCAGTCCTCTTGTTCAGACAGTGAGTTTTTGTCTTGCTGCCCTCAAACTGCTCGGTGGAACCTGTGATACCCAGTGAATGTTCGCTGAAATCCCACTCGAAGGGTGGAGCTCCCATTCCTGGCAGCCTATGCCGGGAAGGGTATCCGCTTGTCATTCTTATTTGGGAGGATGTTGGAAAATCGGTGATGCAAATTCTCATCCCTGATTCTTTTTGACTGTGAGTGCCCCTATAGCTGCCTTGCAGTAGCTGTTTGTAGAGTGCAGCTTGTGATGCAGAGAAGAGCAGTTTCTGACTGGTTTTTTTTTTCCCTTCTGTCTGTTAGTGGCTTCAGCGTGAGCACTGCAGGGAGAATGCACATCTTCAAGCCAGTGTCGGTGCAAGCCATGTGGTATGTGTGTTAATTAGCTTTATTGAGAAAGAGACTGTCATTTCTGTGAATAAATTAAAAACAAATAAACAAACTGCATTTTAGCATTCTCCATAATTGGTATTTAGTGAGCTGCAGCAGAGATGCTGCTTCCCTGTGTCAGCAGGTAGCAGTACTATAAAGGAATGATGAGAACACTGATCCAAACCCAGGATCTTCTGCTTCTGTTCAGGGCAGCTGTGTGCCCTTCAATATAAGGGAAATGGCAGTAGCGAGATGAATAAACATGAAAGACCAACTTGAATTCATCAGGCTGCAAACCCAGTCTTTCTTCTCTCCGCATATTTTTCTAACTGGCTGAAGGAGGAGTCTCGGGACCCATTGCCAATCTGATGGCATTCCCGGCGTTCTGCCTCGTTACTGGGGCCAGGCTGGGGTTCCTGCTGCGCGGAAACTTTCCGTGCCGCCCCGGGTGCCTGTTCACCTTTCAGCTCCTGTCACCCCTCCCATGTGCAGGGATTCCAAAACACTGAAGCAGAGGTGGCTGAATCAGCAGCAGCTGTGCCAGCAAATTCCTCCTTGAAGAGGAGAAAAAATGCATCTCTTTTGGTCCCGCACAGAACAAATGCATCTCTTTTGGCCCGGGCAGTTTGCTGGCTCCTCTTGGAGCCTCGAGAGATCCCTGTCCTTGTGGCATCTGATAGGGAAAAGGTACAGATGTAGAGAAGGATGTCGTGCTAGGGATGATTTGGTACAGAAACAAAGGAAACTCTTGTTCCTGTCATTTTTTTGAACTCGGCCCCTCCTGTTGGCAACCTTAGATGTGGTTAATGTATTCAGCACAATGACATCTTCGGAGCAGAACCTTAAAAAAAGAAAAAAAAAAGGGGGGGGAAAAAAATGAGGAGGGAAGGAAGGAAAAAGTAATGCTAGAATTTGCAAAAACAAATGACCCAATCTGGGCCTTGTCCCTGGAGCATGTCACGGGCCAAGAATGCTGGTAAATATGCATTTGACTCCTTGCTGAAGGTGGTTTGAAAATTGTCCATGTTCTTTATTTTCCTTTGGTCTGGCTTTACAAGTTAGCTAATGATTAGATCCCAGAGCGACTTGTGCTTTGTGCTTGCCTGTTAATCAGGAGAAGATTTCAGCCTCTGCCTTGGACCGGCTCTTGAGAAGACCTCCAAGGTGCAGTTTGTGCCCTCTCTGAACTCTGACACAATAAATCTGCTGCTCTCAAAAAGCAAACTGCAACAAGCAATGCTGAAAATCTTTTTTCTCTGTGAAAATCTCTCAGATCCTGCTCTGTCTGTCCCTGCTGCTCACATCTGCACAAATTTGTTCCCCAAACTTGCAGGTCTGCTTTACAGATCCTCCATAAAGCCTGTGAAGTTGCAAGAAGGTACAACTACTTCCCAGGTGGGATGGCCTTGGTCTGGGCCACGTACTACGAAAGCTGCATCAGCTCCGACCAGAGCTGCATCAATGAGTGGAATGCAATGCAGGACCTGGAGTCCACCCGCCCCGACTCTCCAGCCCTGTTTGTTGACAAGTCAGTTCTGACTTTTATTAGAAAAACTTGGCTTGGCTCATGGGAAAAATGTCCCCTTCTCCCTTTTCTTCCTCCAGTGGTTCATTTCCTTTCCTTTCATAAATGTCTTCAAATGTTTTTATTCCATTATTCTCATAAAAATTGCTTTTAATACAAGTCTTTACCACCATCCTCTGTACTGTACGAGTTGCACTGTATGTTTACTGCCAGCTTGGAGACACCCTCTCCTTTTCCTTTTCAGGCCAACTGAAAGGGAACGAACAGAACGGCTCATTAAAGCCAAACTCCGGAGCATCATGATGAGCAAAGACCTGGAAAATGTGACTTCTAAGGAGGTAAATATAAAAATTCGTGCTATCTTAGTCTTCTTGCTAGACTCCTTTTCCAGAGAGTGCTGCACTGATGAAGAGACACCATCTGACTAGGTGTCACTGGCTTTTGAGTGTGTATTTCCAACTGTTCCGTAAAGGTTCTGCTCTTTGGCTTCGCTATACCTGTTTCTCCAGCAGGGAAATTGGGGTAATACCAACATCAGAATGCATTTTTCAAGACCTTAATAACAAGTATGTGACTTTCAAGTGCATAGTGCCTGATACTTTGCCAACAGAGTGGCATTAGAGGTGATGCCAGCATTACAGTTGGTTGTAGCACACGTAGGCGTGTCCAAGCAATGAATTTGCCACTTATTCCTCAGTGTATCCCCGTGAGTTACGCAAGCAAAGGCAGCATTCAAAAGATGCAGTTGGTGGCTTGAAGCCTCACAGCTGTGTTAGAGGAGTGTCCTGATCTTCACTTGCTTATGGGCAGTGTAGAGCAAAGTATATGCCTTCCTTTCTCCTTGTTGCCTTCATTTTAAGGTTTTATTTTCTTTGTTCCTGAACAAATGTCAGACGGGCTTGCAGGCAACATCTTGCTAGTGAGTTTACGGATGGAAAAATCACAAGTCAAGGCTAAAGCTAGTTTGGATCCATCCCACAGGCTGGTGTAAATATGTCCAGCCGCAGTGCAGACATATTCAGAGCAAATGGTAATAGTTCTTTCTGGGTTGGGTTTTTGTTTGTTTTTCAAGGGAGGCTATTAACATGCAGGGCTTTCCTTCCTAAAGCTTAGCACTGAAGGCTTCGGATACACTCTTGTGTAACAGCCGTGTTACAAGTTGTAGGCGTAAGCTGAGAACTCGTCTGTCTGTGTTCTTAACTCTTGGTGCAGTCAAGATGCTTTGATTTTGCTGCAACCGTTTTCCATGGAGGGTTAAACGAAGTTGTGCTGCTTTGCATTGCACCTTCCTGAAGCTGAGGTGCAGTGAGAGGACTGTATGATGGTGCCCTGGTGTTTTAAAAAGGGAGAGTACTAGAAATATCTGTCTTCACCAACGCTGCTGCTGCTCCTTGCTTCTAATGGGTTTCACGTTTGTTTGTTAGCTGCTCTCCAAGGTCTTGTTTTTTCTCTCTCGAATTATTTTTAAGAAGCAGGTACCCCAAAATATGGATGTTATCTGAAGCTTTAATTACAGATCTTAAATCTGGGGGCCTAGGATACTTGGAGAGATGCCACGTAGTGAGATTTCTTGTCTCCAAAAGGCTGAGTCCCTCTTGCTGTTTTTAATGAAGTACAGAAGAAATGTTTTGCAGAGGAGTGCCAACAAATGTTTCTATTGAACAAACGTGATTCTAGGTGGCATCCTTTGTTTTCTTCTCGGCAGATACGAAATGAGCTGGAGAAACACATGAATTGCAACTTGAAGGAATTCAAGGAATTTATAGACAATGAAATGCTGCTTATCCTGGGTCAGATGGACAAACCATCTCTGATTTTTGATCATTTATATCTGGTAAGCTGCTACGTTGGGAGTTCCAGAATAGCAGGAGGTTCAGTGGGAGTGATCTGACAAGTCACTGGGCTCTAGGGGAAGCGGGATTTGGTGTTAAGGCTGACTTGTGCAGCATGAGGAAGAAGTACAGCCCGCCATCCTGCCCTTTGTGCAGACTTTACTCCAGGAGCAATATTGCTTGTAAAAGCCCACAGTAGAGAAGCCCTTTTTTCTAGCTATAGTCTTGTTTCTGGCACTTGATATAATGGTTCTTTCCTGGCAGGTTGATCCTGTTTCAGGACATACCATAGCATAGCTCAAGTTCTCTCTATGCACGTTCATTTTCTATTTCTAGCAATGGAGATTTTCTTTTATGACAAAGAAAGGGTCTCGCTGTGGATGCTGCCCCGGTGTGACAGCCGTTTGCTCTTTGACTCTGATTAGGGTCACTGTTGTTTTTCTCGATTGAGCTATGAAGTTCTGTACTCATGGCCAGAACTATGTAAAGAATAAGGTTGAAGGTGATGTGCTGTGCAAAAGCAGAGAACGGTGCGTGTTTCGTCTAATCTTTTGCCACTAGATGGTACTCCAAGCAAAACCAGGCACTGCCATCTGGAACAAAGACTTGCTTGAGATGAACACATTTGTGCCCGTTATGCTTGGGTCTCTTTTTTTTTTTTTTTTCTGGAGAGAGTCAGAGGAAGTGGTCATGTTTGAGGGCAAAACCTTTTTCAACCCTTTTTAGCTTACTGTTTTGCAAGTATAGGAGCAATTCAAGGTGTAACCACGCCCATAACTTTCAGGATTTGCCTTTACTTCTCATATACCTGTGGTCCCAGTCATGCCACACATAATCGTTTTCTTTCCCTGCATTATTTATAGCTGTGGTTAAAAATGCGGAGGGGCCGGGGGCAGTGATTTGGGCAGTGCTCTGTCACATCCTGGCCTAGAACTAGCTTCTTAGGTGGGGACATAATGCCCTTGTCCCCTTCTTCAGGAGGTCCCTGCCTGTTCAGGACAGCGCTGAGCTGCAGCGCTGGCTGCAGTGGTGCCTTGTTGCTGTTTCAGAGGCTGTTACCGGTATTTCAGTGAGGCTGGGGGATTGCAGAACCTTAGGAGGGAGGGAGGGTCTTGGGCTCCTTTGAAACGTGTGTTTTGTGGCTGTTGCAGGGGTCCGAGTGGAATGCCTCCAACCTTGAGGAGCTGCAGGGCTCGGGGTGAGTACTGCACCTTTCAAGCACCAGCCTTAGACTCTGAAACCTCCAGTCATTTGCCTTTAACTTACATTCAGATCTCTTGAGATGACATACGACGTTTGTAGACTGTAGGGATGGGTTTGGGCCCATTCCCAGCGATGTGGGTAACTTACCGTCAAGACCTTGGTCGAGAAATCTTTCCTACCTCATTTCTATCAATCACACGTAGAGTGGAAATAACAAAACTTCTCGTTTGTGAAGTACATCATGATCTCCGAACCCCCCCATGTGTAGCAGCCGAGCGTGAAATGGCCATACATATTGTTGTGTCAGGTGTGAATTCCTGCAGGCTGCAGAAGAGCAAATATTACAGCGCTAAGCTTAGGAAAAAACTCTATCTAAATGGAGCAGAACTTCCTGTGGATGAGCAACCTCCATCTCACCTGCCCAGACAGGCAGCTGCAGGGCTGTCTTTCACCACGCTCTCATCACCGCACCACTTCTTGGCTTGATTTACTTTCACGCTTTTTGGACGAGTGAGAATTTTGCATATAAATATTTGCTGCTTGCCCAAGGCATACACCAACCCTGATGTGAGAAACTGAAAAATATTGCTCAACAGCATGACTAAAAATGTTTAATTTGGAGTCCTTGGGAACAGATGTCTGAACATCTTTGAACAAGTAAATCAACCAGCGTGTTAATACTTTTGATCTACGGGGAAGGCATCTTGACATGCAGTGCCTAAAAGTCAAAGCTGGACAAATTCTGAAACAAATATCCTGTGTCCTTGATTTGTCTGAATGATAGGAGGTAATAAATCAATATGGGCATTCGTTCTCCCCGGGTACATTGTAGTCCCTGCTGTAATATTTGGCAGGAATCGAGAGATACCATGTGACTCTCATTTCATATTTTTGGTCAGAAAGAAGAGAAAGGGATGGTTTTGCAGCTAAAGCCTGCAGTTGAAAATTGTGATTCCTGGGGTCCGTTCCCAGCTCTTGCCCAAACGAATCACTTGCAGCCGATGCGCGTTTCTCCTTCCAGCGTCCCAGAAGCTGTGTGTGGCACACAGTGAGGAGTTTCTGATTAGGTTACAAAGCCTCGGCAGACAGGATAAAATAAACTTCTCCCTCCTGTGCCCAAGGTCTTTTGACGCTTTGAATGGGATGTGCCAGCGGTAGAGATGGGTGAACGGGCAGGCCCCGCACGTCACGTGTGTGACCTGTGTCACCGCGTCTCCCGGGGGTTCGGGATTAGGGCTGTAGATAAAACCTTACAGTTCGTATCAGATTTCCTGGACTTCACAATGTGTGTCAGTTCCCTTTCATGACCATGGCCGTTCAACTTTATTTTTCTTTTCGTCCTCCACAGCATTGACTACATTTTGAATGTGACCAGGGAAATTGATAATTTTTTCCCCGGTTTGTTCGCATATCACAATATCCGAGTATATGACGAGGAGACAACAGACCTCCTGGCTCACTGGAATGAGGCGTACCACTTCATAAATAAGGCCAAGTAAGTGGGCTGGGAGACGCGACTTAGTGTGAGAGCACATCCAAGCCACGGGGTCTGACACCGCGCCCTGCAGGTTTCATCCAGCGCGGAGCTGGACCCTCCCTGAAGCCACACCACCACTGAAGGAGGCGGCAGGGCTTTTGCATTACTGCTTTTGCCAGGAGTTTTCTGTGTCCCTGGAACTTCCCCATACCTCCTCTCTTCCTATACTGGCATTAACCTGTTCCTAGCCTATGATACGTATTATTATTATTATTTTGTTTTGCTTCCAAAAGGAAACGAGGACATTTCCTCATCTTAAGAAGTTCTGGAAATACTCCAACACATGTCCATGTTGGACTATTCCCAGCTGTCTCTGCTAACAAGAGATGGTGACAGAGCCCGTCAAACTCTGCTGCGCTTTTACACTCAGGTTGTTCCTGCTTATCCCTGTATCCAAAGACTCGGGCAGGCAGGCAGGAGGCTTCATGGTGGTCTCTGAAACGGCAGCATGATTGAAGCTGCCCTTCTCTAACTCCTGACTTTTCTGGAGAGAGATTCTTTTCATGGCCCACTTAATCCAAAATGTTTCTCACCTGCTGAGCCGTGGTGTTAGGGTGGTCAGGGGGACAAAGTACTGTCCCTCCACCGTGTAAAATGGTAACAACAGAAAGATGAGACGTATTTTCCTGTTTGTCCTTCTGCAGGAAGAATCACTCCAAGTGTCTGGTGCACTGCAAAATGGGTGTGAGCCGGTCAGCATCTACTGTTATAGCCTATGCAATGAAGGAATTTGGCTGGTCACTGGAAAAGGCCTATAATTATGTGAAGCAAAAACGCAGCATTGCAAGACCAAATGCAGGCTTCATGAGACAGCTTTTGGAATATGAAGGCATTTTAGATGCGAGGTAAGGCAACAGGATGAACAGAAAGGTGACTTGCAGGAAATAAAGGAGCTAATTGTAGTCAACCTCTCATGTTTTTGTATCACAAAATATTAATCAATCTCCGTGGAGTTCTGTTCAGGCAATAGGTTCTTCTGCCGATGTCTTGCACGCATGCGTGTCGTGCTCAAAGACACTGGCAAAAGTGTGCATGGTGCTGAAGACCCTAGTCTGAAGGGTCCTCTTTAGAAGGGCAGACGCAGAAGCCTGGGCTAATTGTGTTTTTCTAAACCTTTTCCATGCCAGGCCTCCCTGGATGGAAATTAGCTGTCTTGTAAGGAGATCTGCTCTGGTTTAATTCAGCGAGGGTTTCTCTGCGTTTGGGAAGCATGTTCGTATTTCTCAGCAGCCAGTACTGTTCAGCAAAACATTGTTCTTGTTTTATGAGGCAGAACTGAGCTCAGGCAGTGTTGGAGGCAAATCATTTGCAGTTCTGGGTGACCATGCCAATCACAAGTCTTTGTCACTGCAAGCGCTGTAGCATCTAATAAGGGTTTCTGCATGCTCCGCTTGGCCTCTGCTCTACTGGGGGAAGTTTTTTAGCAGGAACTGTGCCATGAGACGTGCGGAGATGTTGTTTCAGCATGTTGCTCTGAGGAAGGGCTCTGTGCCCCTCCGCCCTGAGGGTCTCCTCCCAAGGGCTGTTCCCATCATGGGTGCGGTGCAGGGCGCTGCTGTGGGTCTGCTGGGCCAAAGAGACTCTGGAGCGGGTAGGCGGGAGGGACAAAATCCTGATGCTAGAGATGGTTTTGCCCAGGTGGGATTGCCAGGCTGGACCCGCCGTTCAGCCTGTCAGTTCCAGTTTGTGGGAAGGGACGAATGTTCCTGGAACTGAGCGTCCTACAGTTCAACGGTAGTCACTTGTGTCTTTGTCCTTTCCCCCAGCAAGCAGCGCCACAATAAGCTGTGGAAGCAGCAGGCAGAGAGCAACCTACCCCAGAACACAGACGGCACCACGGGGTCAGGCGACTTCTTACTCGAGAGCTTAGACATCGACCTAGAAAACCGCCTGGCTGATCTGGACACGCCTTCGCAGTCAGCGTTCCTGGACAACCGCGCCGGCACAGAAGTGTCTGTGGGGTTTAATTACTGCTTCCGTCACCTCTCGGACACGCTGCTGGAGAACAAGATTCCCGGTGACAGGGAGGGCTTTTTCCACGTGGAGGAGCTGGAGCGGGATGCGCTTGCGGAGCGCACTGCCTCGCTGGTGGGACAGCCTCTGTCGGCGCATTCGGAGGGGAGGCTGCTGGAGACGGCCAAAGCCCTGGAGACAGCGGAGCCGCTGGCAGAGCTGAGCAGTTTCTGTGAGAAGGAGGTGAAGAAGAAACTGGACTTCAGCCCCAGGAAGGGAAGGATAGTGCTGAGCCCCAGGGACCCAGGGGAGGACGGTGTCAGGGAGGAAAATCCGATGGAGAAGTGGAAGCGGCGTTTGTCCCTGCACAAGGAGGAGAGCAGGCTTAATAGAGAGAACTTGAATAACAACAACAGCAAAAGGAGTTGCCCAGAGGATTTTGAGGTGCGTATGGAGTTGAAATGTAGGTGATTAGCATGGCTGACTCTACTGCAAGTGAAACTGCTCTTCTCATCTTCATAGCACAGTTTCATTTGACTTGGATAAAGCCTTTCATTCCATGATGAGCTGCTTCCTTTTCGAAGTGCTTCAGAACATGGCTTTGCTTGCCCAAGCTATGGATTTAGATGCCAGAGAGAGAGCGCACGCATGTGAGTGCCCTATAAACTGCTTTGGGCAACTTGCTTGCATGACCGTCGCTTGGTACCAAACGGTAGGTATTCTTCCATTGAAGATACTCTCTGCTGAGAAAGTACGTGCCTTTTGTTCCTGCTGCAGGGCCTTAGGAGAAGTGGAAATGGGTTTCGTTTCAAAACTGCGTGGCTGTAAATACATCTTGTGGTCTGTGCCTCTCGCTCTGCTTATTGCTGATGTCTTGTTCTGTGCACATTTATCTGTACCTGTTTTCTTTTTTGCAGCATGATGCCGTATTCGGGATCCTCAGTAAGGTCAAGCCTTCCTATCAGTCTTGCGCTGACTGCATGTATTCCTCGGCCAGTTTGTCTCCCGACTCCTTTGGGGAGCAGTGCGAAAAGTTGAACCCCGGCGCTGCGCGGCGCAGCACCACCATCTGCACGCAACCGGCCCTCCTCTCCCACGTCAATTCCAACTTGGCGGACCACCTGCCCAGCAAGGCACACTCGGAGGAAGCAATCAGAACTAAAAATAATGAGGCTCCGCTTCCTCTGTTGGCAGGAACTGCCACTTTGGAGGCTGGCACTTGCAAATCACTTGATCAACACTGCAGCATTTTGGAGAAAGGAAAAGATGCGCCAAAAAGCCCGGTGAAAACTCTGCTGCCCAGGAGAAACTCACACTGTGACAAGAGCCTCCTTAATGCAGAAGTGGTAAAAGAAGAGTCTCTAGCCAGAAAAGACAGCAAACCCACCAAGGATCTGAAGTACTTGTTGTTCAGCAAAGACTTGGAAAAGCCAAGTGCAAACAGTTACTTGATGCAGCATCAGGAGTCTCTTATTCAGCTGCAGAAAGCAGGCTTGGTTAGGAAGCACACCAAAGAGCTGGAGCGCTTGAAAAGCCTGCCCTCGGACGCCTCTTCGCTGCTCAGAGAGGGCCCTCTGAGCAGAGTCGACTCCGGCATTGCGGAGGAAAGCGAGGTTTTAATTTCACATCATGGCCTTGTACCTCTTCTTCAAGCACCGTTGATACCCGAAGATGCAGAAAACGATGTGGAGAAGTTAGAGGTGAAACGCGTCATGGAGGGGATCTCTCAGAAAACCTCCACGCCTGTCATGTGTCGGTTGGAGCACACGAGCAGTTTCACCAAGGACTTCTTGAAGACCATCTGCTACACTCCCTCCTCCTCCCGGAGCTCCAACCTGACGCGTAGCTCCAGCAGCGACAGCATCCACAGCGTGCGGGGCAAGCCCGGCCTGGTGAAGCAGCGAACTCAGGAAATTGAGACCAGGCTGCGGCTGGCTGGCTTGACTGTGTCTTCTCCTCTGAAAAGGTCCAATTCTCTCGCCAAGCTAGGATGTCTTAACTTGTCCTCTGAGGATTTATCAAGTGACATGGATGTGTCAACCATAACGGACTCGAAAGAGGCTGTTTCAAGCGAGTCTTCCGTGCTCTGTGAGCCACAATCCACACTGAGGAGTACAGACGTCACCTCCAAACTGGCAGCGAAGCCAGCGGTCAGAAACTTGAAGAACACGCTTTGGATGGGCAAAAGTTGATGCCTTGAGTGTGGGGGGGTGGATTTTTGGGTTTTTGTGGCATTTATTCATTGCACCGATGCAGTTTTATCATCTGACTTGCAGTAGTTCATCTGATGCCACCTCTTCTTCCCCTCCTTGTACTCTAAGCAGGGAGAAAAAACCATAATGGGTCATGATGAATGGCACAAGGGAAAATAAAATGTATTGCATGGCTTAGAAGAGGACTTTGTGTGTGAATTGCCTGTTGTCCTGCAGGATGCTATTTCTAGTACTGTTTGCCAAGTATAATAATGTGTTTTTGTGTGTGTGTATATATAGAGTGATATTTGTATCTATTTATCTATCTATCTATATATATAAAATGCTGAAATACTCTGTTTCAAAGACTCAACAAAATAATTAGTCATGACTTTTTTTTTTACAGAACAAACACAAGTCTCTAGTTAGGGCACTTGTGGAAAAATCCTTAAAATGGTGACATGAACACTACCTCTGTTCTTGCTGACTTTTAGTCTTGGTTTGTTGTTTGTTTTTCAAAAAGGCTTTTCCCACAGTCCTTGCCGTTGTTGGAAGGTATTCCCTTAATGCTAACTGTAAAGGCCTGGAGGAGCATGGAGACAGAGGCTTTACTGCACCGAGTGTCCTAGCTGTGACGTGAAGGAGTATCGAGCTGTGTTCGTGTTGACTGTGTGACCTGCTGGCGTTAGTCCGTCTTCGCTGCGTGACCGGGTGAATTGTCGTAGTCTCGTGTTGGTGCCGGAGTGACACCCAGACTGTCGCTGGCTTACGCTCCCGTGGAGAGGCGTCTTGTTCTTTGGGTGTTTTTGCTGTCGTCGTGGTTTGTAATGTCCCAGTACTAATGACGAGCCTGGCCAGTAAGTGACCGTGGACCCTAGTGAAGCTTTGTGTAATGCTGTGTCAGTGTCGTAGGTCCTGTGTGGGGGACCCTTCTTCGTCGGGCTGCTGGTGGCACACCGTGCCGGCGAGGTGGCCGAGGAGGGACGGCTCTCCTCGGATTTGAAATCCCAGTAGGCAATAGGTGAACACGTGTCTTTTCTGATTATTGCTGTTGGCTTTGGTAGAACAGTCCCTGCGTTTGCCGGCAGCCTGGGAAGCTGTTGACGAAGTCCGAGGGGATATTTATGCTGGGTGTCAGGAGGCTGGGTGGCCCCAGAGCGGGGAGCCGGGGTGTACGTGTCCCAGCTCTTGCAGGGCTGCACCAGCCTCCTGCCAGGGGTGACAGAGGCGTAAATCCTGCTCTCGGCGAGGTGCATCCTTCGGGGCGAGCAGTCAAACAGAAATACGGGCTTACTCCGAGGAGAGAGGGATATTGAAGGTGTGGGTGAGATCTCCTTTCGGAGGAAAGCTGGCATGAACCTGCAGGGAGGAAACCGGGGGCTGCCCGTGCTCTGCCTCGGCGAGGCGCGCGTGGAGCTGCGTGCTCTGCGGCGATGGTGGCCGAGGAAGCGCGTCCCTTCCCACGCCAGAGGCTGGCTCTCGGGGACCGGTCTCAGACCAGCGTTACCGTGCACTCCTCTTGCTGCCCTGCTGTAGGAGATGCTTGAAACGCAGCAGTTCACTGATGCTATATGAAACGCACATTTTCTTAGAATATTTTGGGCAGCCAGCCAGGTCAAGAACTGCTCTGTGCGAGATGCGCTGGCCAAGTCAGGAGGGAAGGGCTTGAGAAGCGTGTAGGGGACGTGCTCCAAACCTTGGTGCTCTCCGAGTCCCGTCTGAAACCGTGCTGGCTGCTTGTGCCTTCGGGGTGATATTTCGAAGCAGGCTTGGGGGTCAGAACAGACCTCGGGGGTCAGTGATGGCAAACGGATGAATTTGCTCATTTAGCAACCAGGCTGTGAGTGCGAGCTCTCCCACATTTTAAGATCTCCATCGAAAGCCATTCTTAAAATCCCCTCCTTGAGGTGGGGGAGAGAGCAGGGCTGCAAGCAATCGTTCTCAGAGTCTGTATTAATCAAAAATCCACTGTCTTGAGAAAGGGAGCCACGTGTTTTACTGTCCTAAATGCCCAGAGTTTACCTTTTTTTCCCTTAAGCATAAGACCCCACATTTTTATATTAACAGTGCGAGGAATTGTGGGGACTGGCAATCAGTAAACAACTGTCCCTCCTTAAAGACTCTTATATTTGATGTACATTTTTAGCTTAAGGCACACTTCCTGTTTCACCCGTGAAAGCTGGTGTGAAGCGAAGGCTGCTGTGTGGGGGGACCCTGGAGAACCTGCACAAGCTTTTGCTTTTGAGGGCTGAGAAAACACTGGGTCGTGTCCAGAGTAGGACTGAAATACCTTCTACCCGATGTCGGCGTACATGGGTGCACGTGCAAGTCCAGATCTGCAATGAATTTCCTATATTTGTATCATCTTTGCTATCCTTGTTTACACCCAGATTCTGATTACGGAAGGGGGCAGACGGGAGGCCCTGGGGCTGTTTGATGCCCGCAGGGCTCGGAGCAGCCTCCTGCCTGGCGAACCTCCGCCTCGCAGCGCCGCGCTCGGGTTTGATCCCAGCACAGTTTGACCGTCAGCCTCGGCTTGCAAGGGCCATTTGCACGGTTCTTTTTCTCTGCTATATGTTACACCGGCACCTTTCAGCGCTGCAGATGCTTCCCATTGCTGCTCAGCCAAGGGAAGAAGTGGGGAGGTCAGATTTGAATAAATCCAGAAAAATTCCGTTAACCGATGCAAGCGAACATATATATTTCCTTCCTGTTTTCTTGAGTGCCTGCCAAGTTCTGCTGCGTACAAGCCACCGCTTTCCCGGGGCTCCGCGCCGACCGCCTTCCCCCTGCCTGTCGCTTGGACTCGGCTCTCGCTGGAACAACCCCACCGCTTCACTCTTCGGGCTCGGGGCTCCGTCGTCGCGACGCTGTCGGGGTAGAGGCACGGTTTAGTGGGGGTCGGTCTCGAAGCCAACGTGCGCTAGAAGCACTAGTGTGCCATTTCGAAGGATTTTGGTAGCCAAACCTGTGATGCTTGCAGACTGCATTAGATTTGTTGCATGAGAAGGTAGATGTGTTTGTCCTCTCCCGCGTATTGTTACTGTTCTTTTACAATTGAGTGCCTTAATAATAGTTTACAAATACTGTGTATTTATGCTGAGCTGTTAAACCCTGCTGTTTGCTGTTCTTTTTTTTTCTTTTTTTTGGTGCTTTTGGTGTTTCCGGTGGCAGTGAGACCGTTACTGCTTCTGCCTATCGACCTCCCGGCCCCGCTGAGCTGAGCGCTGCTAACCACTTCCCTTCTGCTCTGTGTGGCAAAACCAAAGGGCTGCCTCGAGACGCCGCCGTGCCGGCTGCAGCTCCCAGTGCCCCCATTTATCTATGCATTGCTGCAGAAACGCGGAGGGGGGTGTGTCCGGGGAGACGTCCCATCGACGGCCGGCCGCGCTTTGCTCAGCGGATTGCCGGGTGTGAATCCAAACCCAGTCCCGTTCTGCCAGAAAACCCGAAATGCACAAAACTGGCACCTTATTTCCAGTCCAGGCTTTGTCGGTCTGTGTGGTAGCAATAGCCGTCCTCCTGGTTGTCCTTTCCACGAAGGTGGTGGTTGGCTCGGTCGTGTCCCCCCGTCCCCCCTGCAGGCATCGCCCGCTCTCTGCCGGGGAGGTGGAGACCGTCCTGGTTAGACCCTGACCGCAGACCCAGAGAGGAGGGGTGGGTGAGTAACGTGTAGCTGTTCCAGTGCATTGCTGTACTCTGTGATAACAACGTTCCTTTTATTTCATGGTATTTCTTAATTCTGGTTTTATATTTAAATATGCAGTATCTTTTGTACTGTACGTTTGCGGTAGGGGATGCATAATGCACTTTTTTTTTTTACTTTTGTTTGTAAAAATGTACTGTATATTTTATGTGCTTCTTGTGAGAAAAATAAACTTTTTTGTTTTCCTTTTACAAATGAGCTTTGCAGCAATTTTTGGAGGTGGGGAAGGATCAGCCCGGCCATGGGGAACAGGCCCCGCGGGGGCGGAAAGAAAAGGAGGGGACGGGTGCGTATCATCGGAGCAGCAGCCGCTGCCTGGCTCCCGCGGGCCCCTGCCCTGTGTTATCTCTTCCCGTCTGTCCTGGCTGCGCTCCCCTTTTTTTGGGTCCTGGCTGTTTTCTGCCGCCCCTGAAGGCCAGATCGGGAGATGCCTTTGTCCCTCTCGGTTGTGTCCTTCAGCGCTGGATGTGTTTCAGCTGCCCTGCCGGGACGGCGAGCGCTGCAGAAATGCACCCGAGGCGTCACACGGGCTCACTTGCAGGTTTTTTAAGGGGAAAGAGGAACGAAATAGAAATATGCTTAATTCCTGGAGGCAGGAGTAGGACTGGAATCTGTAATTCTCGGCCTAGCCTCTTTTCAGAGACCCCAGGCTGGGTGTAAGGAGAAGCTGCTCACGTTTCGGCGCGCGTTCCCCGGCACCGAGCGGATGCTGGCAGCGGAGCAGTGGTGCGTGTGAAAGCGACGCCTGCGCCGTGCTGAGCCCTCCCTGCGTGGCGCACGGAAAAGTGCTAATTTGGAGAGGGGCTTGGTGCCACCGCAGCAGCGTGGGCTTTTTAATTCCCACAGACCTGTGCTACGGCCTCCTCCGAAGAGCAAATCCCCGGCGTGAAAGCTGAGGAGCTAAATCCTGGGATGCGGCTCTTCTGCCCTGAGCCGATCGATCCTGCTGCCGCTCCACGATCCAGCCGAGGTGGGACCAGCCCTTCCCGGGCATTCACCAAATTTTGCCTTTAAAGGCAAACAGCGAGCATCTGTCTCGTGTGCCTGCGAGGAATCTTGTTACTGCCTGGGATTGTTCTCGCTCTCAAAGCTGCTTCAGGGAGGAACATGTCAGTGTTTACCTTGGCAGGGTAGCAAAGCGCAGGCTGGGGATGCTCTCCAGCTTTGGCACGCTTGCTAATTGCCTCAAAGAGTCGTTAACCCCCACCAGAAACATTTGCTTTTTAGGGGTTTTTTGGGGGTTGATTTGGCTTGGAGTTGGCGGCTGTCTGTCACCCATCAGTGGAGCGCAGCAAAGCGTGATTTAGTGCTGCCCTCCCTGCCCCGGGGCTCCGGGCCCGC
>NW_009211432.1:10827-12833 GCF_000690835.1 Fulmarus glacialis | reverse complement strand
CGCGGCAAAGCTTGATTTAGTCCTCCTCTCCCGGCCCCGGGGCTCGGGTCCAGCCCGGGCCCAGCCAGCCAGACCTGGGCAGGAACCGGCGGCACTTGCCGCTGACTTCACGATGCTAATTTGCCAACTCCTCACGCGCACGGAGCTCAGGCCACAAGCTCATCGGGGTAAATTAAATGACTTAAGTCCTCCCTCAGCCTTAGCAGAGGCTGGGTTTGATTCCGGTGTGATAAGGGTGCAGCAACACGCTGTGTGAGAGCGAGGGGCTGGGGAACATCTTCCTTTCACCTTGCAGCGGAGCGTCACCCTGCAGCTGTATGTGGCACGTGCCGGCTGGTGCCGCTTTGTGTCACCGGCACGTTTCTAGGCTGCGCTCACAGCTTTGCAGGGACTCATGCGTGGGCAGCAGTTCACCAGCTGGGAAAATAATCTGCAAATGACGGAGGACAGAGCCCTGGGCTCCCTGGGATGGGTTTGTGAGGGGTTTGCTCTTCTCCGTACACCTGAGAGCATCTCCGGTGGAAATGCGGCTCTTCCCCCCGATGCGGGAGCAGGGTGCTGAGCTGGCCTGCCGCTGCGTGGGCAGGTACCCGCTGCGGGAGCTGCAGCATCAGGAGCTGGAACCGGCATCCGACACTGCCCTGATCGAGGACAGAGACCCTGGGCTGAGTCGCCCCGGCACGGAGCGCTTGGCTTTGTGTCAAGGCCTTCCGAGAGTTGCCCAGACATGCTTACATGATGACACACGAAGGAAAACAGTGGGAGCGAGTGTGCGTGTGTGTGTACGGCTTTTACACGCTGGGGTTAACTCTCTCCAGCGCTGAGCCGCAGCAGAGCTGGAAAGCTTGTGCTGAGCTGGGAGCCCCAGCGGCTCCCGCACGCCAGAGCTCCGGTTTGGGGAGGCAACAGCTTTCTCGCCGTAGCGTGCTTTTGAGGTCCTTGGGACAGAGTCCGTCCCTTAGCCAACGCCATTTTGGGGTCAGATGTTTGCTGTTGGTTCATTTAATTCACACTTCCCTTGGCTGATTCACAAGACGATGCTCCCTGCTCATCTCGGCTTCCCAAAGATGGAGATCTCCCCACTGTAGCTGTTCGCAGGTTTGCATCTCAAGAGTTGCATGTAAGAGGTTATACGTTAGAGAAGCACCACGAGACAGGACTGTGAGATGGCCGGAGGGTGCCCTGTGACTGCCGGTGAGTTTGTGTGTCTCTTTTTGTTCCTGTTATGATTGAAAGTTGGTTCTTTACGGAGCGGTTCTTGCTATGGCCGAATGTTACATCCTGTTGTGATGTTGCTATGGCAAAGCCAGGCAACATCTGGAGCAACGCAAGTTCTCTCCGGTGACCGTCGGAGGGTTTATTTATAGCCTGGCTGGTGAAAGGAGATGCCTGAGCATGAAGCCTCTGTGGGCAGATCATGGCGGGGGCAGCCGGGCACTGGGTGCCCTCCTGGTAGGGACCCGGGGCGGTGGGAAGACGTGAGGTCCGGCCGGGCGCCTCGCCTGCCCCGGGGAGGAGCCCGCAAGCGGTTCCGAGCAGTAATCGGAAAGGAGCGGATCTCCTCGAGGACCCTCTGACTCGGTTCTTCACCCCTGATGGGAGGAGGATGGTTCCCTAGCAGAGGTTCCCAGTTTCATGCTGGGGTGGGGTGACCGCAGGGGTGGTGAGCAGATACTGTAATGATGTTGTTGGGGGAAACGGGAAGGTTTGGCAGGTGAGTGAGGCTGGTTTTAGCAACGCGATGCGCGCAGAGAAGCAGCAGGAAGGACGCGAAGGGCCACGGCTGCACTTCAACACCAGCAGCCAACTGCAGCAAAGAGGAGAAGCTGCAGCTCCGGCCGTGGATCTCCAGCTGCCTGCAGCCCCAGGATGAAGCCGCTGTGTCTATTTACACTGGGTCGTGGCTGGACAGCCACGCTGGCTCTGAAGAGGTGGAAATGTAAATATTTTTCTAAGCAGAAGCTGAGAGCCGGTGCTGCCAACGTGAGACGAGCTGGTTCCCGCAG
>NW_009211432.1:0-10453 GCF_000690835.1 Fulmarus glacialis | reverse complement strand
TGTTGTGGTGCGGGCGGGGGAGCTGCTCGGCTGGGGAGCCGCGGGTGAGCCGGTCGGGTTTGCTCCAGCCTCGGTCCTCGCCCTGGGCGTTGCGTATTCCCTAAAAGTCTCTTCCTCTCTGGTTTGCAGAATGGGGCAGCGGCAACGTTGCTGCTGCTGCCATTTCCTTTTATGCAGACGGGTCAGGAGCAGAAACGGCGTTGCTCCCGTGTCAGACTTTCCCGAGTGTTTAATAAGCAGCTCGCAGGAAAGCGGTGCAAAACGCAGGGCAGGGCAAACCCAGGTCCAATGACCCAGCAGTGCAGGTTCCACACCAGCCCTGGGCTCTACGATCCCCACACAGGGCAAGCCAAAAAACCCAAGATGGTATCTCTAAATCATGATGGTTTGTGAGAAACCCAAAACGTATTTGGCTTTGGCATGGGGGACCAGGGCGTTGACTCAAGGGGAAGAACCCCGAATTATTGATCAGGTCATTGTGCCAACATCAAACATGCCTGAGTCTGGCGAGTTTATCCCATGGAGAGGTGACTTGGCTTTAAAATTTGCCACTCATGCAACTGTCAGCAAATTTTGCTGCAGCATTTCAGTACCTGGCGGGATGGGTGTTGCGAGGTCCCCCCCACCGCCAGCGTCAGCAGGGACCATCGCCTGTCCCCGGCACAGCTCGGTGGCCTGGCCACCGGCCCCGGTCCTGCTGGGAAGCGGTTGTGTTTGTTTTGGGCAGCCTGGGTAGGGATTTAAAACTTCCAGTGGTAACAAATGGTGTTTTGTCTCGCTGCAGAGCCGCTCTGCAATGTGCATTGATAAAAAACTACCCCTGCGAGGGGGCCTGGCTGGCTCCCCGGCTGATAAGGGCTGGGATAACGGTCGTCCCTCGCTCCTTCCCCTTGACGGTGGCTAGCTCATGGAGCAGGGGACGAGGTGGTGGCATCATGAGAGACCGTGGTGCAGGCGTCACCCACGTCTGAGTATGAGTGCGTTGGCTGTGCTCAGAGGGCTGCTGGGGTCCCTGGGGGCTCTGGATGAGGCCCTGGCAGGATTTTCCAGCCCCGCTGAGGGTCAGCGGAATGCCTTTAGCCTGGGCTGGTGGGCAGGTCGCTGGGGGCTCTTTGCAAACTCTTCGGGCTGACACTGGGGTAACTCAGCCCCTGCTGGGAAGCAGCACCCGGCTCAGCCCCGGCACCGCAGAGGTGCCTGCGTGTCTTTAGGGACCATCTAGGTATTTTCCTGCATCCTGCCTCGGGATGCTTCCCTGGATCGGGATCGGGCAGCCGGCACCTCGTGCACCATAAAAGGCAAAGCGCTGGGGAAGAGCTGCTGGGGTGGGAGCCTGGGCGGCTGCCGCGGCTCGCTGCAATGCCAGGCATCCCGGCTGTGTATAAACAGATTAGAGCCCTCCAGCTCTCCCGCTCTCCCTCCTTCCGGAAAGTTTACAGGAGCCGGTTTGGCAGAAGGATTATCCAAAGGGAGGAACTTTCTGCTCGGAGGGTTTAAATGCCCAGAGTGTTAACAGGGATTTTTGATAAGTTATGTTTTGGGGTCTCCTAAGGGAAACTTGTTTCTGAGGCTGCTGTCAGGCTTCTCTGTTTATCTCGCGTAGACTTTTTTATGCCACAGCAATTTCCTTAGCAATAACATATTCCCGCAGATCATTCCAGCCGATCCGTCTCTGCCCTGCCCGCTCTGTGCAGGCGGTATCTCTCCCCGAAACACTGGGACGCAGACCAAGGCTGCGCGTCGCTTCCAAGGAAGGAGCGCTGGGGGAGACGCTCTGGGTCCGTCGGGCGCAGGGCAGGGAGGCAGGGAAGAGTGCCAGGGGCACGGATGCGGGTTTCCAAGCTCTCCGTGAAACCCACGGAGGAGCTGACGGAGGTGATCCTGCCCAGACGAGCTGCAGCAGATGACCTGGCAGTAAATCACTCTGGAAGCAGCGGGATCGGAGGGAAGCCAGGGAGGATTGCTGCACGGGACCATAGGGAGTTATTGCTGCAGCAGGTTGGGGAAAAGAGGAGAGTCCCTGAAGAAAGATGCAGATGGGAGGCAAGTCCTGCCTGTAAAGTGCTGTGGAGCAGCAAATTAGCAGCCGGGGGGTGCTTTTCCAGTTATTCAGGTGGGATATATTTGGGTAGGGACCAGCGTAGCATCAACTCTGACAGCTGTTGTGTTAGGAGAGAGCCTCCTGCCCTGCCGCAGAGGATGGGCTCCATCACGCCAGCGTGCATTTTCATCTCTGCTGACCGTGAGGCTAAAAAACGCCGATTCACATGACCCAGGCACGGAGGCTTCCAAGCTGCCTCCGTCTCTCCCAGTAGCAGAGGAAGGAGAAGGCGGTGCTGAAAGTCTGCCGAGACCCAAGGTGGGAAGAAATCTTGGCTGGCCAGTTTCAAAGCGTTTGGACCAGGAATTACGGTGACTGAGCTCCCGGCCATGGAAGCCTCCACCTGGCAGTACTATGGATATTTACGGGATGACACAAGTAAGGCGAGGGGGAGAGACTGCGCTACTTCGCGGGGAGCCTCCTCAGGGACCTGCGAGGATTATACTCTGCTGCAACTCAGCCAGGAGGGCCTGGGGCACAGGCTGGAAAGGGAGGACCTTCCCGACCCGGGCAGCGACATGCAAGCCCCTGCCAAGAAGTCAGAGACGAGCAGCAGCGGGCAGAGAGGGCAGCGGGGGCTGGCAGGGGACCTGCGGTCCGAAGACCACCCCGTGTCCAAAGGGTGCAGGAGAGGGGAGGAGGGAGAAGCCCCTCCGAAGGTGTACGAAATGGAGGTTGGGCACAGGCGAGCGGGCATGGGCAGGACGGTGAAGCCGGTGGTGTACAGGCTGGAGGAGAGCGAGTACAGGCGCCTGATGGAAGAGGCAGAAGCAGAACCTGAGGAGGAGTGGGAAGCGACAGAGCACAAGGTACCTGTGATTCAGGAGGGCTACCCAGGGGATGGGAAGGCGGCAAGTCCGAGCCTAAACAGGCTCAATGCTTTCCAAGGAGTCCTGAGGAGGCAGATAAGCCGTTCAGACTCTGAAAGTAGTGCAGAGAGCAGGCAAGTGAATAAACTGACCCTGAACTCTCCCTCGGAGAGAAACAAGCCGAGTATCCCCATCAGGTCAGATAGCTTCGAGCGAAACGCCATGCTCCTGGATTACATTTTGCAAAGCAAACAGGAGGCAACAACATCTGTTTCCTACGTCCCCAGAGAAAGCAGCAAGGCAGCTGAAAGCTTCAGGCAGGCGGTGAGCTTCGCCCCCCAGCCTGACGGCGCTCCGGACCTTTGCCAGAACGGCCAGACCGGCGAGGAGGATCTTTTGGCCAGACAAGCAGGTAGCGAAGAGCCTCGAGAGAATGGTCTCTGCGGTTGCAAATTATGCTTCGGTGGCTAGAGACACTGAAAAGCTTTCGAGACAGAGCAGCAGCCAGCTCCTCGAGGGCAGGGAACAGCTCGGAGGTGAAGCAGATGCAGGGATACTCGATTCATACAGCCAAAAAAGACCCCCACCGGCCCCTCCTGTCAGGTCCCACAGCAAAGAGAGCCTGGCTTTGAGTATGAGCAAGACTGTGGCAAGGACGGAGGCGCTGCTGGAGCCCCGCAGCGATGCAGCGAAGCCTGCCAAGGAGCAGTGGGCAGCTGCAGGCGCGGAGCAGCTAACTGGAGGCAGGACTGCGGGAGGAGGGGGCTCGGAGGAGCCGGAGCGGAAGGGGAGGAAGAGTCAGGAGGATGAGAAAGTGCTTAAAGTTGCCGACGCAAAGAAAACCTTCGAAAAGCCCAAGCCGGCGGAGGGGAAGGCAGCGACGCCACCGCCCAGCGCTGCCAGAAAAGGTGAGGCGTGACGGCTCTGCCTCGCGGTGCCGAGGGGCCGGGGCGGACCCGGAGCACGCCGCAGCCGAGGGCTGGTGGTGAGGGGAGGTGGGAACACGCGGTCGTGAGGCGTTTCAGAATATACCTGCCTTGTCATAGCCGAGCAACAGATGGGATGCGCTCGGGGCAGATTTAACGATCTACGGTCGTAACGAGGCGGGACAAAAATCAGGCATTGATTCAAGGCTACCAGCAGCCTGGTAAAAGTACTTCTTGCAGTGAAACTGTTTCGTGAGAAAGGGATTTGCTTTTTAAGACTCTCCTGTATACAAATAAGTATAATATCCAGTACTCCTATATTGCTTTTCATGAATAGATACAGTGCAGAAGCACCCATATGATACTTTCTCCCACTGTCATGTGGGATTATTTGCCTCTGTCTCTCTAGGCATTGCGTGAGCCAATATAATTTGGTTTTAGCTATGGCATAAAAAGGAGGCATTCTTTTCCTTAGGTTCTTTTTCTCCTGCACTGTGACTTAGCTGAATAAGCCTTTCAGGAGAATGACATCAACTTGGAAACCCTTTCTCTGAAAAACTGTGAATAAATGAACTTTGTTGAAATATTTCTGGTAAAACGGCAATTATGGAGAAAAAGGGAGAGATTAAAAATGAGTGTGTGTATGAGAGTTTGGATCCTTCAAGAACGTATCAGACCCGTGCTGGTTAACTTACATCTTCTGTTTATTGACAATCTGCAATTGTGGATTTCCTTATAAGGGAAAATACACGTTTTAAGGCACAGGAAATCTATGCTAGCTTTGAATTGAATAGCAAATTTACTTAAAAAATAGGTGTGATTATCCCACGGTGCTTGGTACATTGTGCTGTCAATTACTCTCATTCACAAAAGTCACGAAACCAAGTCAGAATATGAATATTGCCACAGAGTTTGTATGTGTGTCAGTGATAACAAAAAGCCTACAGCGACGAAAAACAGATCCTATCCTCTCAGGAAGCATCTGAAGACACATTATCATTCTCACGATGTAAAGAAATAGGGTTGTGAAATATCTGTCACTGCAAACTATCTGCCGTCTGACAGACTTAGGCTCTGTACACGAAGCAGTGCTAGTGCTGGTATTATCAGGGTGTCTGGATCTACGCAGCCTCTCCACTCCTCCTCGAGTGGGAGATTTGTCTGATTAAATGGTACAGCTGATACGGCGTGTTTTCATCAGCCGGATCAGACGGAGGGATGTTTTCATCAGCAATGAGACATTCATCCTTCGGGGGGAATAGAAGGAGCAGGTGGATGCAATAGGTGATCTTACAGAGGAAGGGGGTTAGAAGGGACTACAAGAAATCATGCTCCATCCCTAAGGCAATACTGGCTACAGCTAAATCACTCCTGACAGATGTTTACCTACTTGTTCTTCAGAAGAAATAGGGAGGGAGGGTCAAGACAATCTATTTCAGTGCTGAACTGTGAAAATGTTGCAATAAAAAGAGTAGGAATAGCTTCTCATTTTGCTATATCCGTGACATAGTCTGTTTGGTTTTTTTAAAATCTATTTCTAAACATATATCTTCCCAAATCTCATACTGCCTAACTGAACACGAACGTCTTGCGTATATTTACCATTATATGATTCCTTTTTTATACCTCTGATTTTTCCAGCACCAACTTGATCCTAGGCAGCAGGGAGAGAAACAGAACAAGATGGCAAAAGGATTCAAAACTGCTTGAATAATGAGGACAAGACTAGGATATGTGATAAGTGTAACATGGAGTGCTGCAGGAATCACAGCGCCAAGCCTCACGTTACTGCTCACTGCTCAAAGCCCCTGCTCGTTACGTGGTGCCTGGCTGATTTTTTTCTGCTATTCAGAATGATAGGAAGTGTCAATCCCAGGATATTAATGTTGTAAATAAAATACAGCTTGCTTTTTTCTTTTTTTTCTTTTTTTTTTTTTTTTTGTGTTCTGCTTTCTTGTCTCTCTCTTCCTAGTTAATCATCTGGTGTAGTGGAGGTAGCAACAAAGAAAATCCCATCTGTTGCAACTAATTGCTTCATTTGTATTTGGTGTCCCAACGTTTTAATTAGGTATTGGGACCACCTCCCCTTTATCGCAAAAATGGGAATAAAGAAAGAAAAAAATATTTCACGATCCTGTACAATGATGGAGAAGAAAAATACATGAGGAACTAGACTAGCTTGAAATTAATTTAGAGATTTCCTTTTGCTGTAGAAACTGTAGGCAGGACGTATTCTATGCTTTTCCTGTAGACGAGTTGGTAGGGATGTGTATGCCATCTATATTACTGCATATAACATGCATGAGAGTGTGTATATGTAGTAATAAATGTGCTTTATGAAATGTATTTTAAATCATTAATAACAATAGCATGAATTATTAATACACATCCTGACCTAATGTTCACTTATCATTACTTGTCAATCTCCAGCATCTTCCATCCACGCCAAGCAGCACACAAACGATGTCAGTGCAAGCGCTCGCTCACCGCAGCGGATTTTCATTACCCTTTGGGGAGGGGGCTTGCGATCTGACCCCAATTTACTGGGTCTGGAAGTAGCGCAGGGACTCGTTCGATGTCATGCAGAAAGGTAGGGCAGATCTGGGAATAAAACTAAGGGGTGCTGACTCCTAACCCTCTGCTTTAATTCACGTATTCCTCTTCCCTCCTTCTCAACATGCTCTGATACACTCTCATACACCTCTCCCTTCCTGGCTCTTACTTTAAAAATCTGATTGAACATATTGCTCTCCTTATCTTCATTCCATAATTCTACAGCTCCCCTTTCTGGCCAAGGATTGAATAAGGCCAAACCAAATGGATTTTGCTCTCTCTCTCCACACGAACACTTTGCCGGATCTGGGGAACAGATCAGCACAGGGCAACGCTTCCCTGGGCGGAACACGTAATCCAGTCCAAGAGACAGGATTGATTAGCCGTAATCAAGAGCTGTTACGCGGTGGCTGTTAGTACAATTTTGTCTTGGCAGCTGCTCAACATTTGATGATCATTGAAATGTCCCTTAAATACCAGACCTGGAAGCAGTTTAATAAAGCTACCCTCGCCATTCAATAGGTGCCCAACAGACATTGAGAAAACAAGGCAGAAGGAGTAAATCTAATGCTATTCCACGCACAGAAAATGGCTTGGGGTTTGTTTTTTTTTTTTCCATTGCAATCAGTTCAGATTTTCCTGCATTAAAAAACCATTGCGTTCCAGTGATGTTATGTGAAACATAAGATCGCATCACCCATTTCAACGGGGGCAGCTCTTCTCAACGCTGTTGAATCTGGCCTTGCGTATCTAAATCACAAGAGCCATAGAAGAAGAAATAAAAAAATATGCAACTTCCAGGTGGGAGAACCTAGTGCTTCCTGTATAGAATAATAAATCAAAAGGCTTCAAGAAATAAATAAATAAATACTGGACACAAATGTCCTTCAAAAGTTGTATAACTTGGATATCTGCAAACCCGAGGTCCGAAACACAAACTGTCATGTACAGCATATTTTGCGTGACTTAGAAGTAAAGCTGCAAAATAACAGGACTTTAAATTGCTGATCTCTCTAAACACTCTGTAAGCCGTTTTCCTTCATTCAGAATATATTTAGCAATGAGGATTTAAGCAAATTGAAACGTTCGAGACAAATTCATCCCTCCAGTGACTTTACTGGTTCTCAATGACTGGGTTGCCGTCCATCTAAGATTGCTCGGAGAGTCCAAGCCAAATTGTATAATGTCAGCTGAAGGCCAAAGAAGCCATCAAAATTTCTCCTAGAAAGAGGTGCCTCAGGTGTTTGTGTCTTTCTTTACCTTTTCTAACTAACAACACCGTGCTGGCAAGGAAGGCTGTGGGGCATACCGAACGCGTTACGTATAAGGCATGTCAAGATTATCATGGGAACAAACCAGCGTGATTTACTGCAGTGATGGAATTGATGCATATTTGCAAGCAAGCTAAATTTAGCTGCTGACATAAGTTTCAGAGGTGGAGACTGTAGACACGGTGCTGTTTCCGTATAAAGGCTGTGAGATAGACTGCAGCAATCGTGCGTCGATGTAGCGGAGGGTAAAATATGTGGGATGGATAAAACTAGTGAAATGTATTTTTGAATAAATTCTGAATCTTTTCTGCAAAATTTAATAATCAGGCGTGTTGGTACTGATAAAATGGAAGGACAAACTTTGTTGTCCTTATAGCTGCAAGAATTTGGTAATAGGATATTTTTCTTTACAGAAATTAGAATTTCTGACATATTTTGACAAGTTGTTAGGCTTACATCACTCTGCCTATAATTTAAGTACTGTTTGTTAGAATGATTTTATTCAGCTGAAGTGATGAAGATTACTGTTTACAGTGGAACCAAAGAACATGTGTAAAACTTTAGCCATTCCTTCTGTTGTTGAAGACTTCAGCCTGAAACTCATGTCATTTCTTCGTCACCTTGTACGGTGAGCTGTTGCGATCTAAATGCCTCATTAATCCAGGCCAGGATCTGCGTGATCTTTGGAGCATTTCCATGCACACGTTTAAGGAAGCGCTAGCAAAAATTCAACAGGTATCATTTCCTTCTGAGTCCATCCTTAGCGACTCCTGCAATGACATGTCGAGCAAGCTGTGCTGCAGGAGTATCCATCCCTGCAGCGACAACGTGAACCAGGAACCAACCGTGCAGGTGGCAGTTATTGAGAGGACTAGATTAAAATCAGATTTCCCAGGACAAATGTCACTTTGTGTCCTCTGTGCATCGCTCTCTTTTTAGATGGGTGCCAAAAATCTTCCCTGGTTTCTCTTCCGAGCTGTTGGGTAGCGCTGGGTACTGCTGCCTTCGCTGTTGTTTTTCAGTCCAGGGTAAAGCACCGGCTGGTATGTGATTAAAATATCATTTCAAGCTTGCCCACTCTTTTGAGCTAGAAGGAGCCATACATACGTATATTTTTAAGTACCATTTTATATGCTTGTATTAATTGTTTTTTATAGAGTTTTAAGCCACATGCACAGGTTTGAGACTCCTGATAAATTAATGGCCGTGGGACTGGCAGTCAAGACACTCAGCTCTATCACTGACTCACTGTGTGACCTTCAGCAAGTCACGTACCTACGTGGAAAATATGAATCACAATCTAAACCCACTGAACTACAGATTACCTGCAGGTCTGCTCCGAGGCTGCCAAACTGCTTTTGTTTTCTTCTTTCTTAGCTTTAAAGAGATTGTTTGAGGGAGGAGGGTGGAGAGTAAGTGTGCTGGGCTGGCTTTCAGAAGGAAGGTATTAATTTCACGGTAATTGGTGCCGCGGGCAGTGCGTGGCAGGGATGCAGGCTTGCAACTCTAATCTTTGGGTGTGTAATTTTTTTATCGAGGTGTTGCTCAGTACGTAAGACAGACTTTCCTGCTTGTTGAATCAGTGGTTAAACTAGTGTCAAAGTTTAACAAATGTTGGATAACATTTGTTAGTTTAATGTGTAGCTACTGTAGCATCTGATGTTTCCATCAGCTGTAATCAGTCAGACCAGCAAGACCATGACAAATGTATCTGAGAGGGTTTCTGCATGTTTCAACACCCGGCTATCACTTAACAGGGTAGTTCACAGCCCTGTTGCAGTTTCACGGGGGAGAGGAGGGTGCTCAGCTCAGCTCATCACAAAACATATATTTCTCCAAATTCTGAAGGATTGTAAGGGGAGTTAGGTGTGTGTCGCTCCCCTGAAAAATTAGGCCCCTTAAGCACCTAACCACATGCAAACGAATTTGCAAATATTGGCCAAAACGTATAAGGAAGCTAGAGTAGCTTTTGGTTTTGGCCATGTATGGTAAATACTGTGCAACGTGGGCACTGATCTAGCATCATTCATCCGCTTTTCAAGTTCCCTGGAGGAACAGAAACACGCAGTCTTTGAGAGTGGTATTACCCTGCGTGCCTTGAGGTATTTGCTATGAAGGTACTCACCTTCTTACTGTGTACTGTATTAATAACTGTTAGCCTCTCTCATCGAACAGCAGAGATAAAAAACCCTGTTTACAACCACATAAGCCAGCATCCCCAAAAGCAGCTTTACTTTTAGCGCAATGGGGAGAATCTTTGGTTTCAAGCTACTGTCCTGTGCTTCTCATGAAAGTGTGATTTTTAGCAGGGGATTAAGCTCTCCTTTTGTCCCCGTCTTGCCGGCAGTGCCGTTTTCCAAGGCAGCTACAGGCCCCAGCAAGTCAGCATGACAAAGTGAGGGGACATGGTTGTTTTTCTTGCAGAACTGATGGTTCTCTTCAGCGTTGCTTTTGTCGACAGCAGGCTCTGGCTGTGCCCTGCTCGGCCGAGGGCTCACGAGGAGCCGCATCCGCGGGGTTGTGCCTCACTCGTTGCACCAGCGCTCGCAATTTTCCGTTTTGCTGCCGCAGTGCCCCAAGCCCTCCCTGTCCCTTTGCCAGTGCGCCCCCACCTTTGCTCCCACCCTAATCTAAAGCAGAGGACGAGAGTGTTGTCCCAGCTGGGCCTGTGAGGGAAGAGGCCTGAGGCAGGCTGGGGCGCAGCGAGGGCCACCGCGGGGCGCCGACCCGGCAAGGGGCTAAGCGCCTGAGGGGAACCGGGCTGCTGCGTCCCCGCCGGGGCCGTGAAGGCGA
>NW_009211431.1:0-3623 GCF_000690835.1 Fulmarus glacialis | reverse complement strand
GGAGTGGGGCTGGCCCCGGGAGCGGGGCTGGGAGGCAGCTGCCCCCTCCTCCTGACAGACACCCAAGGTGGGAAAGGCGATTCCTGGGAGAGAAATTTTCATTTCCAAGCAGCCCAAGAACAGCTCTTCAAAACAAAAAGCAGAAGGAGAGAGAGGAAGGGAACTGGTCCCCCCGAAGCCTCCACCACGGTTTCCGAGGCTGGGACGGTTTAAATCGGAATTGTTTCTGTTCAACGACGAATATACATGCAGACGGACCGATAGACGCTTTCTTAATGCCGACGACGAGCGTGCGTTTCCAGCAGCTCAGATTTAATGCCACCACTCTGCAAAACGGCTCTTCTCCGCTTATTTTCTACAGCTTCAGGATCTAGGCCCAGGACTTTAGTGGAAGCCATCCCCATTCCTTGATTAGCTAAAAAAAAAACAAACCCCAAACAACCCTTTATTTTTTTGCGTGGATCCAATCCTCATTCGTGTGTGTTACACAAAATCTCTGCGGCGCAAACGTTTTGGTAGAGTGAAAGGAGAGGGGGAAAAAAGATCCGAGCTCCTTCATTCGTAATTACTACCAGCAATAATCTTTCTCCTCCTCTCCCCACAAAAGCAGTAGCAAGTGAATTTCGCCTTTCCCTTTCTCTTAGTTAAATGCAAAACAAATTCGGTGGCAACCGCTGTTGATCGGTCAATAATCCTCTACTCATGACAGCGACAGGGCGGACTTAAAACCTTGAATTTGCATCAGACCTAAGAATAAGAGGAAAAAATTGGAAACAGGAGGCTTGGTTCTGCTAAAAGGATTTTGAAGCTGGGGGGCGGGGGGGAGCCGGATTTTTTTCGCACGCTATTAAATCCTGCTAAATGATTGAATCAGGACTGTAATAAAGTGCCCCGGTTTATGGTGAGCATACCAGCAGGGTTATTAGAAAGCCGAGGAAATCCAGCGAAATAATCACTTTTATAAAGTGAGCTCTGCGGGGTGAAGGAGGGGACAGTGCCGGAGGAGACGGGCTGTGCGCGCTGCCTGCGCAGCGCCGCGGGCCGCGGCCAAAGGGGTCGGCTCCACCACCCTGGGGAAAACCGGGGACGTTTCCCTCTTCCCCCCTCCCCTTCTCCTTCTTTTGCTGCCTTTTTTCTTTTTTTTTTTTTTCTTTTTCTCCTTTTTTTTTTTTTTTTCCTTGACCCTCGGTCAGATTTGACAGGATCCCGCTAGCCGAGTTTGACATCCACACGCCAAATCAAATCCCTCTCTGGCTTTACCCTGCAGGCCTTGCTCAGGCAATGCTCCCCTCCCCTCCGGATCCAGTAGGAGCCCTGCCAGACTAAAGATCCCAGCACGGCCCTACGGCGCGGGCTGTGGGGGGGATCTCCCACGCGGCCCTTGGATTTTGTCCCCCGAAAGGCTGCCTTAGGCTGTGGGAAATGAAAATGGGAATTTGCAAGGTCATTTACATGTCGGTGCCGCGGATGTACTTCGCTCGTTGTTGATGAACCGTAGGGTGCCCTCACTCTGTACCTCAGTTTTATAAAAGCACACACGCGTATAGGCGTGCACGCTCGTATACTCACACACACACACACAAATAAATACACTGTCAACACACAAACGGATCGCGGTTGGAATTCAACCTGCAGCCATTCAAGTCAGAAGGAGAAACCTCCCAGGGACGGGATGGGGAGGGGGAAGAGGGAGCAAAGATGGGAATCAGATTCAAATGGCTGCGGCGCATCCAGAAAAACACGCAAGTCGCATCCGCTCCTCGCACACACGCACTCCCTCATCTACACCACACGCAGAGGCTGACCTAGCCCCACACGCTGACAAATACGCAGGCAGAGGGGCAGACAGCAGTGCGTGTGCGCCCACACGGGAGGGGCGCCCGGAGATACGCGTGCGCCCGGGATGCGCCCCCCACGCATGTGTCCGTGGGCATCCACTTCCGCCCGCCTTCCCCTCCTCAGCCTGTGTGCCACACGGTTGTGTAGTTTATAACCTCCCCGCAGAGCGGGCACGGGGGCTCGTACGAGCACGGGTGCAGCCCCGAGCCCACCCGGGGGCGATGGGGGACTCCGGGGGATCCTCCTCGCTCGGGGCGATGGGACCCGCAGCTCTTTCTGCCCTGCAAGGGGGACAGGCTTTGCCCCGGGGGAGCGCCCAGTCCGCTGCCAGGAAAGGCAGAGAGGAGCTCCCGAACCTCGCCGGAGGGAGCCGAGAGCGGGGGAAACGAAGCAGCGTGTCAGCCCTGCCGCATGCAGCCTCAGCTGCCCGCGGGTGAGGGAGAAGGGGCTGCTCCGCCCGAGCAGAGCTACCCGACTTCTGAGCAGCTCTTGTTGTTTCCTTCTCTTGCAGTGGGATTGCCTCGCTACCAGCATCACCCCTCCCCGGTGTGTGACAGGAAAGATTTTGTCCTCAATTTTAATGGCATTTCTTCGTTTCACCCTTCCGCTAGTGGATCTTACTACCACCATCACCACCATCAAAGCGTCTGTCAAGACATCAAGCCCTGCGTGATGTGAAGGCAGCGCCCCAACAGAGACAATCAGGTGGCATTGAACAGAGCCGAGGTATAGACGGACCCACGCAGATTAAATATAATGTGCACTCTGATAGCATTGATAGTACACGAGTCACTTAGCAAAATTACATAAGGAAGCAGTGTTTTCGGTCCCCCGCCATCCCTTGAAGGACGCGTACAGTCGATATAACGCCCCAAAGCTCTTCCTAAAAGAAAAATGCCTTGCGTGATGGGTTGGGTTAGGTGGGACTTCAGTGTCCTTATGCCAAGTCTGACCAGCTTAACCATAAACCGCCTTTCTGTGATCTCCTAAAGAATCGAGTTTTGGAAAGGGAACAATTCGATGTATTTTTATACGAGAAAGTGTCTTTGAATAGGAAAAATAAACCTCCCAGCTCAGCACCTGCGAGGACTCCCCCTTCCGTTGCTGCGTTAGCAGGAAATTTACTTTTTTTGTTGTTTTTTCTCTCCCCGAGCCCCACCAAGGACACTTTGTATGGACTTCAGCACCGACCAATCGATATTATTAAAACAGTATTGTTTAGCCCTTTCGTGTATAGACTTTAAGAAAAGTTCAATTTTTTTTCAGTATTGCAGCAATACAACGTTTTGTTTTTTATTTTTACAAAAGTTGTTTTCTACCACAATATTTTTTAAAAAAATATTTTAAATAAATCTCGTGTATACTCACACACTATTGCTTTAAAAGGAGAATATATTTGCACTTATGTATACTTTTTACAGTTTGCCAAAATATTTTGATGTACAAATTTTTTTTTTTCCAATAAAATGTATATAAACGACTATGCACTGGACAGGCACTTATTTTCCCTCGGCTCCTTCTGAGAAAACTCTTCCACCCCAGCATCCGAGATCGTTAAAGCTGCAACCCCAAATCCCCCAGCCGCTGGAGGCGGAGGAGGGGAGCGATCGGTTCACCCGAGGGGGCCAGTGCCGTGGTCTCCGGGCTGCACCTCCCGCCCTCACCCACTTCCCACCCTGCTTTCTCCGCTGCTGGGTAGACTTTGAAATAACCGGGGCACGGGACACAAAAGCAGCAGGGTCCAGACTGCCTGCTCCTCTCTTCGACGGCTCCCCCGGGCCCCT
>NW_009211430.1:728-938 GCF_000690835.1 Fulmarus glacialis | reverse complement strand
TTAATTAAATACCATTTCCCCCCCCGCCAGCCTCCCCTCCCCATCCCCTGCCCTCGTCCTTTCCCAAGGAGGAGGCTGTGATTGAACACCGCTCTTTAACTGCCAGCCCCGAATTTTGGAGTAAAATGTAAAAAGCCCAAAGTTCCCCTTTCATATTAACTGTAATGAGATAAACTTAATTGACCATTTTTATGATGTCATACTCATTTC
>NW_009211430.1:0-254 GCF_000690835.1 Fulmarus glacialis | reverse complement strand
GAGGGGGGCTGCATCCGGCCCCTTCCCGGCACCGTGGGCACGGGGTTGTCGGGAGCATCCCCTCCCCCTCACCGTACGGTCACACCGGGACCCGCGTGGGCACGGCCACCCCGTTAGCAGCGATACCAAAGACCACAGCGGGTGAGCCCCATCTCCTCCCTGCCCATCCCTGCTGCAAAAATCCAGGGATTCAGCTTATTTTTCCAGGCTGCCCAAGCCGGCATTTCAAAGGATTGATTGAAAGGGCAGGAGAT
>NW_009211429.1:20072-20275 GCF_000690835.1 Fulmarus glacialis | reverse complement strand
GAGCGAGGCGGAAAATCCAGAGAGGGAGAGAAAGCCCAGGGAGGATTCGGCCACCGGAGAAGCCAGAGCTGCCAGGGGGCCGCAGGATCAGTCCACAGCAAGAGCTGAGCTGGGCCTTTGGGTTTGGGCTGGACCAGGAGCTGGGCTTTGGGGAGGCACCAGCACCCAAACCGCAGGCGGGGTCTGAGGAGTCTGGCAGTACG
>NW_009211429.1:19645-19922 GCF_000690835.1 Fulmarus glacialis | reverse complement strand
GTGCGAGGGAACAGTGCCCTAAGAAAACCATGTCGGTGATTAGGGAACACCAGCAGTTTTGGCCGGCTACCCCCGGCCTCCACCTCTGCACCTTCCCCCTCCTCTCCCTCGTCAGCACGAAGCATTTCTCTTTGAAAGTCCTTAGATTTCCTCCACTCCGTGTGCAAATATCATCACCAGTCCCGGCTCTAGCACCATGTCCTCGCCCATGTGCTGGTTTTCGCAGGCCATCACCACCACGGCCTGCTTGCCGGGGATGCGCTTGGCCACATAGTTC
>NW_009211429.1:17840-19505 GCF_000690835.1 Fulmarus glacialis | reverse complement strand
AGCCGCTCTCCACCAGCGAGCGCTTGATGACGGCCTGCAGCACCGCGTCCGGCGTGGAGATCATTCCACCCCACCGCGTCACGCGGGCCGGCTGCAGGGAGTTCACCCACCTGGTGACAGACACGGGACAAGCGGTCAGCACCGTGCATTTTTGGTGGCTCCCACCAGAATCGAGGAGCTGGTCCTCGGCTGGACCGGGAATGCCTCCATTTCCCCACCTACCCTTCCCCTATCCTCACCCCCAAACAGGACCCAGCTGCGGCATTCAGCTCTGCTACTCCCTCCCCAGAGGGAGGGGAAGAAAGGATGAGATGAGAAGCTGCTTCCTCCGGCCTTTCTCACAAGGAGGAAGGAATCCGGCAGCTTCCTGCTCGGGGCAGGATGCAGGTGGAAGAATAAAAATGGTCCGAACCCATTGTGCAAGCAGCTCACGTGCCGCTCCCCAGCACAAACACCCCGCAACTGCCCCCTTGCTTTTGTGAGGCGTTTTCTTCTCAAACCGCGCCTTTGGCACTTCAACCCCCCTCAAATCCGTCAGCGAAGCCGGCAGACTCCCAGCTCCACTCGCGCCCCGACGCAGGGCTCCCCAGCTCCTCCCCAGTCAGCACGAGAACCAGCACTTACTCCAGGATTTCATTGTACTCGATGGTCTCCTCCAGGTTCTGCAGGTTGGGGTTGACGCTGCGGATGGCGCGCATGTAGGCCTTCAGCAACTGAATGTCCCGTTTCTACGACAGGCAGGACACAGCGGCGTTTGCAAAAAGGAGTCAGCACCGCGGCTACACGTCACGAGACCAGACCCCACGTCTCGTAACGCGTCCCTCCCCGTCGGCTCAGCCACCATCCCTGCGGCAGAACAGCAGGGGAGCCCCGGCTGCGCTCAGCTGGGGCTGCTCTGCAGCCGCTTTCTTCGTCCACAAACCTTTGTTGGTGTTTGGTGTCCAAGCAGGTGAGACCGACCCTTCCCATGACAGACCCCGCTGCGAGACAGCCCCTCGCACACACGGACCTACCTGCTCGGCCAGCTGGTGCTTGTGCTCTGCTGAGGTCTTCTCCAGCTCAGCGATTCTCGTCTGCTGCTGTTGCACCACAGACCTCAAGTGCTTGATGCAGTTGTGGTTTGGCAGCTCATCTTTGGGCATTTCCAAGCTGCGGAGCATTACAAAAAAAGGTGGAGGCCCCACATTAGGGAAAGTTACACACCAGAGCACTTGGCATAAGCACATAAACAGTCTCCAGAACAAATCCAGACTTTGAGGACTCGCCAAGAGGCCCGGGAAGCCCAGCGCCATAACCTCCGATAGGTGTAGGAAGGCCTCTTCCCTGCCGAGTCTCAGGGCCAAGCCAAATGGTCTCGGGGAGAGCTATGGGAACAAAACACCACCAGGTCGGCAGGCGATGGGGATTTTCTTCCTCCAAAGTGATCAGGGCTCAGAACCAGGTCCCACACTAGGCAGCCCATGGGCCTGCTCCAGTCTCTGATAGTCTCCAAGCCAACAGTCAGTCACCATCTGGCTGGATGCTTACAACACGTGAGTGGGAAGGACATCGGCACCAAGAGCACAAGTGCCAAGGCCAGACCGGCCACCCACTGCTCCTGGCTCTCAGCAACACGTAGGAGGGAGCAGAGCTCCTGCTGGAACTTGTCCCAGGAAGCTGGAATGG